>NW_008615807.1:0-3798 GCF_000691845.1 Merops nubicus | reverse complement strand
GGCCCTGCAGGGAGAGCCATAAGGGAAATGAGCCCCAGGGGTCCCACATTGAGTTGACAAAGGTCGTGTCCTGCCTGGGGATAAAAGCTGGGACCACTTGCAGGGAGTCAGGAGTGTCTGCTCTGTGGAGTGCAGTAAAAGAAATAGAAACTTATTTATAATAGATTACAAATGATAAAAAGCACAAGCTGGGGAAAACCACAGGTAGACTGTCTTTAACTGCCCCTTCTATGCTGGAATCCATGACTTTCCTTCCTGCTAGTATTTCTCTTTTACCAGTAATCTTGGCACATCATCTAAATTCAGTTCTGTGAGAACTGGCATTTTCTATGCATTTACAACACAGCTGTTAAATATTAGTTTAATAATAGTTCCTAGTATCACTTTCACAATCCAACATAAGCATGATATTATAGCAGAACACTGTATTTAACTAGTCATTTTTATCATCTTGAAGTTATGTGATGATGCAAGCCAAAAACCTCATAAAACATTTCTATTTGCATTCCTGTAGTGTCAAATTCTAACACCCTCCAACCTTCCAAGGAAGCACTTACCTGGAGGCTAAACCAGAGCCCTTCCCAGCCCATTTTTAAAAATTATTTATTTAATTATATTTTGGTTAGTTAATGATCTCTGGTTCTTCTTCAAACTTCACGTCTTCCAGGAAACTTTGAGATAACAGCATAATTCCTAAAGGAATAAATGAGTCCTAGCAGTCTCTTGGTATTTTATATCTCAGAGAGAAATGAACCTGGTGTTGCCACACTGCAGATTCCATTCCGTTGTGAGGTGTCAGATACACAAAGCTGATAAGTTATATTTTTCTGTTGCTAGCAGGATTTTCCTCCTTTATCTTTCTTCAAAACTTATAATGTATATTGTCCAAAATGACACTTAGATTCTGGTCCCTTACTCTGCCAACAATCCTATCAAAAGGGATTTGTTTGGTTTTTTTCTGGACCTTTGGCCATTTTCACTTTTTTCAATGTAGGTATTTGAGGTCAGTATCATGCCAGGTGCCAGTCATTTTCATGAATATAAAACTGGTATTTCAAAAGACTGGGTGATTTTTATTACTTTTACTGGATACATTTTAGAAGTTTCTTAGGAGAGATGGGTCTTGTTAAATGCTACTTTCTTTTTCTTGTATGCTTTTCTTTGTGGGTGTTTTGGTTTTCTTTGTGTGTGGTGTTTTTTGGTGGTGGTTTGTTGGTCTGTTTGTGTTTTTGTTTTGGTTCGGTTTTTTTGTTTGTTTAATTTCTTTACAACATTTAAAAAATTTTTGTGCTGTAACTTTGGATTTATACCTCCATATAATGTTTTAAATTTTCCTTTTCTTACTAATCATAACTAATAGCTGAAGCAAGGAAAAAAACAACCAATCAACCAAAAAAAACCCAAAGAAAATGGTAATTCATTTCTGTATAAATAGTAGATATGTTAATTAACATTTCCCCTGAGGGAAAGACGTATTTTCACAACCATCCAAACATGGTTCTCTGGCCAGCTCGCAATTCCAGAGTTCAGTAGATCCAGCTTTCATGGGATAGTGCAGGAAGTATTTCAGAGAAGCTTAAATTCTGCTTTTATAAATCCTTTATGATTTATATTTTGCTGATTACGTGTGTTTACTACCACATAACATGAACAGAAAAGAGAATAAATCTTTTTGAGAATCAGTTATTATCTGAATAGTGAATTCTTGAACTTTCTGTGCTTTTTCTAAGCCACTCAAAAAGTCTTTCTCTTGTAGAGGTTGGATTGTTCATAGTCTTTTATTGCTGTCTCATTGATATCAAACAGCATGGAGTTACACAAAATGGAGTTATTCAGTGAGAGACAAGGATTTATAGAGTGACTGTGTGTGTGAAGCAGGAAATTACATAGCTTCATAAATATCTCAGATTTTGTTCCCAGAATGGAACACGTTCTGAACCTCCTTGTCTTTGGTTCTAGCCAATGATGTATCTAGCGATCAGCTGAAAGAAACCTTGATAAACATTACTGAAAGACACTATCTCAATATTTTCCATTCAATTTGAAAACATTTTTTCACCTTTTACACTTTACAAAAAAATTTCCTAAGGTTCAGACAGTAATTTTCAGATGATAAACATGATACTTAGTGCTCCCAAAGCTAATCAGAGGTCATTATGATTGTTTTGTCACAGAATACAAGTAATAAGTTAGAAGTTGAGATTCAAAGTGTGTATTTCATTTGAAGTTGTGAGTAGTTTCTTATGAGTAATTTCGGGGAGTAGTTTTATTTATCTGTGATTAGCTTGTGCTGGTGTGACTCTCTATGGTTCACAGTTACACACACACACAAAACTCCTCATATGTCGTAGGGATCTGCTCCTCTTTATCTCCCTTCATCTTCAATTTCTCATCTGAAGAAGAAAGCTTAGGAATAGCACTTTCTTTTCTTCCTGGTGGTTTGTAGATATCCCAAGATAGTTTTAATCTCTTTGCACTTGTGTGTACTTTTAACTTGTTTTTTTTTCTCGTCACTCAACTTATTAGTGAGACATTTAATTTGTTTTATCTGGCAGCCAGTTGACATTCTGAGCTTGCACAAAACATTACTCACTGCAGCTGAGTGGGTGAGTGAGAAGAAAAGCAGGAAGCTTTTTGGTTTTGAAATATGGGATGAAATACAGATCAAACAATGTTTAGTACAATATTAATACTTCAGACTGAGGCATGCCAGAAATGGTTCTTCTGAGCTGTGGTCAGGAAGGAGGAACCTAGAAGCAGACAGCTAGAAGTTACCCGTGAGCAATAGAAAGGCTGTAAAGAAACTAGTCACTTCTAAAAGATAACAGACTTACTGGGATAACAGCTGGCCAGAACAGCCATCAGGAAAACTGTTCCCATATCAGGTAACTGTCCACCCCTTTCCCAGCACAGGGCAAAGATGGAATGACTAGTTCTTAGAAAAAAAAAAAAAAGTAGTAAAGGTAGTAAAGTCTTTTCTGAAATAGAAAACTTAATTCATCTTCCTGGGAGGCACAACAGAAACAAGATTCTGCAGTGGTCTATTGAGCAAACTCCTCGTTCTGACTGTAGCTAACATGAAATGCTTGTAACAAAGGACCTTGTGGTAGATAGGAAGATAGCTATCAAATAACACAGCTTTAGGAAAAATTTCTTCCAGTAGACACTAGGCTAAAATTTAGTGTCTGTTTTCAAGCAGAAGTTTTCTTTCCTAGTGGCTAAGCTTTCTTTTTTTACCATTCTTTTGCATTTACATAAGGAAGTTTTTCATCTGTACTTCTCTTCTGAATTCTCCCAAGATTTTTACCTTAACGTTACCTCAGTGACAAGCTGTCACAGCTGACAATTTGACTTGTGGAAACGTAATTGTTTTAACTGGGTTTGAGTTTTATTTACTTTCAAAGGATGCCCTCTTCCCACATAGAAATGGGAACTCTCTTGGTTCTGCCTGCCTCCATTTAGCCATTCATTACTTTGAAATTCTCTTTCTGGATAAAGAAGTCCCAAGGTATTTCAATCACTTTTCATATGGAAGTTTTGCTTCACCTCTGACATTTCTTATCAGGCACTTCTATTAATAGAAAATTGGGAAAGTGGAAATTTAAACTAGGACTAAACTTTGTGCGTGGGTTCTTGCTAGTAAAATGAAACAAAAAGAATCCAAATTTGATAAAATATTTACTTACAAATCAGTGTGCTGGTTTTCTTGTTTGTTCACACTTCTATTTCTTATTTTGCCTTTCTTCTTCCAACTGATGTTTTAAATTTTCTGATTTGGGTTTTGTATATCTTGTTTAC
>NW_008615806.1:0-291 GCF_000691845.1 Merops nubicus | reverse complement strand
TGATCAAAAGCAGTAATCCAACAGTTACTAATCGCTGCAGAAAAGCCTGAAGGCATCCACTTATCCCTAAAGAAGCAAGCCAGTCGGATAATGCATCATTGCTCTTAGTAATATGATGCATATTCTCCTGCATTTGTTGCAGTCGTCTATGAACGCTGGTTGAATGATCAGAAAGATTAAAACAGCATATGCCTTCAAACTCCTGACATCCATGTACATGAGCTAATAGTAAGAAATCTATAGCAGTTCTATTTTGCAAAGTGGCATATCTTAGGCTATCCTGATCCAGTA
>NW_008615805.1:41610-42384 GCF_000691845.1 Merops nubicus | reverse complement strand
AACCTAAATGATTCTATGATTCAGTGAAGATGAGGTTAAGAATGCTTGTTGTACACAATTTGTTGCTGTAAAAATAGGCAGTTAAATAACTGATGGCAATCCAACCCCATCACTTAATTCTTTCCTGTGATACGGTGATCTCATTTACACAGCTAAAGCTGAATCTCAAGAGAAAGTTTAAATAAATAAGCAGTTGTGGAAAAGAACTGAACCAAGCAGTTGAACCAAGTATTTTCAGATCTGTCTTATTAACCAAAACACTTCTATTAATGTCTCTTGTGCAAGACTGCTTCACAAATTTCTTGGCGGGAAATCAGGGGGGAGAAATAAGAATATTAGAATACTAATTAATCAAAGGAAAGGATGGTTGCTAAGTTGGGCCATTTCCTAGAAAGGATACATACTAGTGTAGAAAGAAGCAGAACAACTAGTTAGTGAACTCCCTACATCCTAGCAGACCAAAGAGGACAAGAAATCAAAGTGACAAATTCTGACTTAGAAACTTGATTTAGAGTTCATACTGAAGATTCCAAGACTGCAGTAGATACCATTAACACCTAGAAAAATTTGCCTTTATTTCAGTGTAGTCCACAATTGTCCTTTCCAAATGTAGACAAAGCATGCATTCCAAAATGGAATTTAACAAACTAATTGCCTAATCTGCAATCACATATGTGATAAATCATGTTTGCAGTACTGGAACTTTTAATTTGAAGTATCAATTGAATCTAATCATGTAAACATCCATTGTTGCAAAATAATCATTGAGAAATT
>NW_008615805.1:0-41596 GCF_000691845.1 Merops nubicus | reverse complement strand
ATGCCAGGAAGTCATTTTGTGTAACCCTAGGACCAGAGAGAAGATAAAGATAAAAGATAAAGTTGTCTAGAGCATTACCAGGGCTATAGCTATCCAAGATAATTCAGGATTTAAAAATCCTTTATTTTTGAATCCTGCATTGATTAATTGTTAAGCGAAGGTTTAAAGAATAAATTTAAAAAAACACAAATTCAAAGTTATTAGAAGAAAAAAAAAATTCTCTGCTCAGTAATCTTAGACTAGTATTTAAAAGTCTTCCTGAGATGATCAAATTCATCCAGTGTTTACCATCTCTGACATCTCAACACATTTTGTTTCCACCATCCTAACTTGTGAAATGTATTGGAATCTTTGTATGTGGCATCTTAGCACTTTCGTAGTCTTTACTGTCTCATACAGTAAACACAGAATTCCTTGTTTTTACAGTCATAAACTTATCCCACTCTCCACCCCCTTCTTCCTTAATGAAAAATTGTGACAAGTTAGCTAGCCTTATCTGATTCATCAAAACTGGGAAACAATTATGAAAATAGACCTTTCTCCTCCTTCTCCACTCCTGCCTCTCCAAAAGAAACAACCTACCAAAAAAAAAGGTGAAAACATGTTAATTTTATACTTAAAAAATACAAAATTGTTACATTTGGGAGTTAATCAGCTATTGAAAGTCAATATAAACCCTCAAAAATCCCCCTAAATCCAAGATATATCAGCAATTAAATAATTATTAATTGATTAGATTGTAAAAATTAGCTTAGGTGTAAGGAAGAAGTTCTTCCCTGCAAGGGTGGTGAGACACTGGAACAAGTTGCCCAGGGAAAGTGTGGATGCTCCATCACTGGAGGTGTTCAAGACCAGGTTAGATGGGGCCTTGAACAACCTGGTCTAGTGGGAGGTGTCCTTGCCTATTGCAGGGAGGTTGGAATTAAATGATCTCTAAGGTCCCTTTCAACCCAAACCATTCTATGATAATTGCAATAAAATCACAAAATCCCTAATATTACCACCTCAGGAAATGCTAAGAAAAGGCAACTCTCCCACTTTCTTCAGGACATCTCAGTTTATACCTTCCTTCTAAGATATCATAGAATTATTTAAGGCAAAGATATGGGAAAGCAAAAGGGGGCAAGAAAGGTACAGAAACCATAGAGAATGCAAATCTGGGTGAAAGAGGTAAAACAACCAGCTGTGACTTAAAAGAAGCTAAAATTGAGAGCTAAAACCAGAAGACGTACCTACAGAACAGATAATCCATCCTAGAAGTAACAAACGTGAATGAGATAAATATGGGTGACTTGTCCCTGTTCCATATGGGGACACAGACCAGAATTCCATTTTATTATTTTTTTATTATTATTATTTACAGGATTGGGGGGGTTATTTTTCTATTTTCTCGGAGAGGAAAACATTCGAAACATAAAGAGGAGAACAAAAATATAGCTTCATAACTTTCAAGCTTTAGTGTTTATATCAGCACTGGTAATTTCCAAATTTGTTTACATTTGTGTACAAAAGCCCCACTGGAACCAAAATTTAAGACCTGCTATCTTTATCCTGTCTTTGTAAGACATTTCTTAAAAGACTAGCCTGCTCCAGCTTCTACCCTTCATTTTATCCCTACAGCAGGGTAGTATTAATATGCAAGACCCTAAAATACTGCTCAGTGGAAAGACATGCTCTAGCCATTTAGGATGCTGATCAAAATACCACAACTCCCGGGAAGAATTCAGACTCCTTAGTCACTGAAGAGATATTTCTAAAGATGGAGAAATAATAGAGTCTTATCAATTTAGGATGCTGATCAAAATACCACAAAGAAGAATTTCTGGGAAGAATTCAGACTTCTTAGTCACTGAAGAGATACTTCTAAAGATGGAGAAATAATAGTGTCTTATCGCTCTCTTGTCCTGGCCAGGGTTTCTATTGAAAAGCATCCTTCCTCTAGAAGGCAGCTTAAAGATGAGAGGCTGCCTAATTTCCCAGACAAGACGTATAAGCAACGCACAGAGAACAAGAAGCAAAATGCTTTTCCTTCACTACAATGGACTGAAAAACTGATCATCTGCCTCCACGGAACAGTGGGAACAGGCCACAGCTAAAAACTGGTGAAAATCCAGACTCCACCGAGCAAGTGACAAAAATTTCAGGGTTATTCCTTTGTTCACAGTATAAAGGCCAGCAAGTAACAGCACCACCACTGCCAGAATAAAACATTAAAGTTGATTTGCATTTAACTATAAAATCCTACCAGTATGACAAAAACAATGAAACTTTAACAAGACAGTGAAGCAGAGGTACTGCAGACAGTGTGCAATGGTCTTACAACCTCAGGAGTCAGTAAGAACCATGCACAATTTCTGTCAGTTAAGTCACAGAGGCCTGGTTCCAAAAAATGATGATTTTCCTGATCAGTGTCATCTTTTCTCATCTGTAAGTGCTTTTTATTTTTGCAGAGATATGCAGAGTGAGCTCTCAGAGAAGAGCTTTCTTCCCCCCACACTGCCAGCACAGATTAAAAGTTAGCACATTACTGAGCATTAAGGTGACAGCAGAGCCTGGTGCTGAGTCTTTTGTGAAGAGTTCTTCATGTTGATGATTTTTACCTCTTGGAAAGAGGACTGAATTCTCTCACTTCAAAATGTCTCACACAATCACAAATACATACATCAACAAGGGAAATTGCAAAATATAGTAAGAATTATTATATTTTGATCTTTTTATTCCACTAGATACAAGTAGTATTACTCATTTTTTCCTTTTTAAAGCATTGTGAGACCCTGTTTTATATATATGCACACATGCTAATGGTAATATGACAGGTTTTAATATAGTGTCTTGTGTTAGCAGATGGCCCTTCGGTGCTGTGTTTTATTAGTTTGCTTTGCCCACGAAATACTTGGCTACAGGAACTACAGCATGTAATTGATTTTATTATGTTGGTGAATTATCTCTGAGCCTGGTAATACAAACTGCTTAGGCAGTTATTTGTTTAATTTATGTTCTGTTGTTGTTGAAGAAATCTCTGTCGTTCCCCTGTGCTATCGGTTTTCTGCTATGACTCCCTTCTCATCAATCCCAGCTGATGGTTTTCCCATGTAACGCTCGTGCCACCAACTCATTTTCCCCACTTCATGTTCACAGTGGATTCAGCATCCAGCTCAGCTCATGTTTCAATCCCTGCCCTGGCTCCTCTCCCTTCCTCCGGTCAGCACTGGTGACAGACTCCCTGCCAGCCACCAGGCTCTGGGACAGACGCCAGCCTGTTCCTGACGTTTGTCTGCTCCAGCACCTCTCCATCTTGCTGTGCAGCATGAAGCTCATGCACAAGCTGATGCAGGAGGGGAGTGCTGGCTTAAGACCATTCTTCGTTCCTCACAGAGGCACCTGGCACACCGGTGGTAGCTCCTCCATGTCCTTTCAGCTGCCAAGACCATAAAGCACTTTGATGGTCTGAGCAAACACCCACCATTAACTAAAAGCACACAATGCAAGCATTTTGCACAAAGCAAGTATGATATACTTACTCCTAAATACTTCTCCTAAACACTTTCAACAGTTGCTCAAAAATCATTATAGTAACTTAAAAAAAAAAATCACATCTACTTTTCAGGCTTATGTAGGTCATCCAGTGTTGGAACTTAAAACTCTCAGATACACAACACAGTTCATAGGAATGACTGGAGGGGAAGCAGCATGTAGAGAAGCCCATATGGGCAACATATGCTCCACCAGGAAACCACTAACTTTGTGACAGCAGCAGAATTTTCAGGGTAAGAGATGTTTATACATGGCTCCAAGAACAGAGTGTGGTCTAAAGATGGCAGGCAGCATATCCAATTATAAAATATCCCATTAGAATCATCTGTGGGAAGAGAACAGGCATGATCCCCTGCTAGAATACTAAACAGCTAAATGTGCTAAAACACACAGGCATACTAATACAGCCAAGGATTCCTTGCATGAATTCAGTGTAGAGGCAATGCAGACCAGTGCTTTCTGTGTAAAAGACAACATATTTTACTGCTTGTCAAATATATGTAATGTATGGTACATTTTAAAATTATGCCAATTACCAACAATTTGTGTATTATCAAACAGAATGTTAAAGTTTACCCAAGTCCTTTCCCAGAAGGCCAAAAAGCAAAAAACTTGCAAAAAAAAATTCCAAATAGTCCTTAGCTCAGGAAGTACTCAAAACCACCAGGCAGGAAAAGATCCAGCAAGCTTGGGAAAACTGCTTAGGACAGGAAAATTATTATAATCTTCTATCCTTCCCTTAAAAGGTGATAAAGCTTACTCGTGTCATATTTAAATATGCAAAACCTAAAAAAAAAAAAAAAAAATAAAAACCCATTTTTTTCCCCCCACAAAAAAAAAAAAAAATGCTCTGAGAAAGAACTGTAAAAACCATTAGCCAGTGGAAAAACGTGTAAGTGAACTACTGTAAGAGCCAAAGCTGTTTGTCACCTCCAGTTAAGATTCACTGGTGACTATGAAATCCAAATGTGAATCATAGATTCTAAGCCTGCCACCATTTTTTTATTTGATGTGCAGAAAGGTGTGGAGAAGCCTCCACAGTTCCTATGTTGGAGGATCACTCTAAGTTAACAGAGCTAAATTCTATTCAGAACTCAGCATGAAGCCACATGTAAGCCAACTGTAAAATGGACAACTAACAGCTGCATCCCACAAGATAATAATACACAAAATCTTGAACTGTTCTCAAAGTGTCTAAAACCACAGGAATACGGGTAGTCTTTGCATGAGTGAGGGAGATAATATTTATTGTGTTTTCTGCAGTCTGCTTTGACTAGACATTCAAAGATTTTCAAGCAAGTCTATGATTTTCTATCAACAGAAATTTAAAAGATGATGTTAAGAATCTTGGCGGGTGGGAGGAAAATCACAAGATATCCTAAGGCAGCAATTCATTGTTTCTTTCATATTTCTCACCTTCTTGGACTGAAAGACAATAACCAAAGAGCTATCAGTGTGAAGACAACTGCAACCACTCGTTTCTTCTTCTTTTACAACCTATGTGTAGAGTACTACTTAATTTACTTACTTTCTTCCATTTCATATTAGAGAACTAAATTCTACTAGCTGAAACTTCATGAGTTTACATCACTTTCAATCACCCTGTAGCACAAATGATTTTATCAAAGTGTTATGAAAATATAAATCTGGGCCGTTTAGACAAGAAAAAGGCTCCTTATCAAATACTTTCATGGCCCTCTAAATACATTCTACTCTATAAATGCATACCACCATAAGATACTAAGATATTTCAAGCTGTCATTGTCTTCAAAAAAAACCCTTCAAAACTACCAAAATTAAACCAAAACGCAATGCAACCCTCCCACTGTACAGTACCTGCTACTTCAAAAGCAAATATTCCTATGTTTACTACCAGTGCAACTTTCAGCAACCAAGGTCTCTAGGATACAAGTCTATTTCTGTTCAGACTACTGAAAGTACCCAAAGAGTTCATACAAGCAACAGAGAAGCCCATTATCCCCTGGCTTACAGAAGATTCCCCAAAGACAAAGGTCAGTCTGTGGTTATCTCCTCTTCTACTTACTTCTCCCACTTCTTTTGCCTCTTCTTTTTCCCCTTTACTCCTCTCCCAAAAGTACATACATGATAGCAGAGCTCCTGTAGCACCTATTATGAACATGTTTATAGATAATACAGTATTTTAAGAATGCAGAGCTCCACTCTTTGCCATGTCATTCATACACACCTAGATATGCTTATACCATACGTGTCCAAATCATTCATCTTACTGGGGGGGGCTCTACACCTGCATGTAAGGGAACCTGCAACAGTCATTTCCCCTCCTCCTTCGCTTGGTCATACAACATGCATGTGAGATGATGACCATTTACTTGTCATCAAAGTGTTAACATAATGGAAAAGCAAAGGGAATAGAGGAAGGAGAAAAACAGCAATTTGCTAAATGTTACCTTGCTTAAACAATACATTCTGTATGTGTATATGCTCACAGTCTCCCAGACGACTGCTCTCTCTCTCTTATAAACTAAAAAGAATGAAGGTCAAGAAACCCTTAAAACTCCTGTGTGCCCGTAGAGAAGATTTCTGGTCTGAGCTTCAAGGTATGCAACAGACACATTATGGAATAAGACTGTATGGAAGGCATAGCACAACACTATCAATTTTCTTTCCTCTCCCATATCTTAGTAGTAAGCAGTTACATCCTCATACCATTATCTTAAAGTGTTAGCTAATTATGTCTTTATCAGCATTTCTTTATATTTTACTTGCACAAAAGATGAAAAGTCATAGTTTGCATTTAAATGCAAATTACTGAAGATAAGGCAAATATTCTGAATTTTTAAGAAAATCCATTTTGTAAAGAAAGAGAACCACAAAAAAAAAAGCATATAAGTATTGAGAAGCAGAGGACAATTTACTTTGTTTTTAAACAAACAGACCTTACTTAATTCTGAATTAAGAATCACAAGAACTTGTGATTCCAAAACAGTTAATTACACAGCAACTTAACTGGCAATAAAACTCCCATGCCAAAAGTCCATAGTCTTGTAGCTCAAAGCCTTCCCAGTGATAACCTCCTTCCACAGATTCAGAAGCATATGCTATATCAAGGCACAGACTTCTAAGTTTATAAAGTTTTGTGAGAGTTTTCAGGGTTTCAAACAGACAACCTACATCCTAGGAATTTTCTAGGCTCTTTTAATTTGAGCTAGAAAGGTAGGAGGAAAATCATAAAATCTTGAGGCCGGACTGAACAAGTGAAGAAGTAATTTGAATGCACAAGTAGAAAGACCTGATCCACTCAAGTAATGCAAAATAAAACCTTTATTAACAGGAAAAGGAGACAGTAACAAGTGTTTAAATTAGTGACTCTAAATACGTTACCAGGGTTTGGGTTTTTTTTTTTAGATTGCAGAAGGATTTTAAATACTTCAATAAGTATCAAAAAAAAAAAAAAAGAATCTCTCAGAGCAAATGGATTTGCCAAAACATTGTATGACAAACTAGGAACACAGAAATCAATATTAGTAAGATACTGCTTTTCCTCAGTAAATATAGACTGAGCTTCTACAATAAGAAGTCTGAACAACTCTGAAAACCCAAGGCTTCTCACACATCATGACTGCTGTTTAGAAAGCCTGTTGTGTAAAACTAACACAATAGCTACAGGGCATGCTGTATTGCAGCCCTTCTCTCCTGCAGAGGCCCAACCTCAAATATATAGCTAATATCAAAGGCATAATTCATCCATTCTAATGATCAATGTCTTTGAATATATATTTGTGTCCACAGCTGAACTGTCAGCTTAGGCCCCTTCCAGTCAGCAGAGACAAACAGGCAGAGGACAATCTGCTCATCCTAGTGCAGGTATCTACAGATGAGACAAACTGCAGCCCAGAAATGCCTGTTTATCCTCTTTGTCATAACTACTAAAGCTTTAAAATGAAGAAATAGAACAAGATAAATCTGTTATTTTAAAAGTAAACGCAATTAGTACACAAAAATCATCCTCCGGTTCACAAACTGTCAGAAATGAATTAAAAGATATTTCAATTAAAAATGACCATACTGCAAGTATCAAGTAAAATCTTAACCAAATCCTAAAAAAAAAAAAAAAAAAAAAAAAAAAAAAAAAAGGGGTTTTACCTTCTGCTTACACAAAGGTTGAGCTGAAATCACTACATCTAAAAAGCAATCTGTGGTATCACTTGCATCAGTAAGCAATAATGGGAATATGATTCAGCTCCTGATTTATTAAGACAAATAAAATTTGTAATGCTTTTTGGTTAAAATTCATCAACAATTTCAACTTAATATCAAGTTCCATTGCTATATGTATTTGGATGCTGCTCAGTTGTCAGCTGTAGGTTCCTAGTGCATCTCTAATTGCTTTTCTTTAGCTTCCTGATTCTTCCTAAGTTCTACCTGGTTTTACAGGTGCAGTCTTCTGACACAATTTTTCCCCCCTTGTTTTGTATTTCAAGTCATCACCTACACCAGAAAAGTCAAGATGACTTATCCAGCAAGAGTGACAATGTAAACTCAGATCATGCATCTACACATTGTGTTAGCACAGTTAAAGCCTGAGAACTTCTAAATATTAAACACTCTTCAGTAGTAGTTATTGCTGGAAAGCATTAAGTCCTCTGCTTCTACATCACACAAAGTTTTGAAGTGCCCTGCATGAGACACATACATACAGGAACTACACTTCAACTCACCAAAAGATTTTGGCATTTGTAGGATTGTTAGGTTTATTCTGTTTATTTCATTTTGGATGTGAGCCAAATACTACGGGCTCAATATTATGAAGGAAATTACAGCAATTTTTAAGGATTTCTGTTTTTCCAGAACAAGACCTCTCAGTGTTAGAGTGACCTATTAAGAAATAAAGAAGTGAATTTACAGCTACTTGTACTTCAGTATAGCTCTTCCTGCAAGCTATATACAGGATGTATGACTTCATGTTGCCTGCCTCATGGTACAAGTAACACAGGTTAGGTCTCCAGATGCTGGCAAGCAGCTCCATCTTCCCCTGCTTCTCACACGTTTCAAGTGCTGAGATCTCCCCTACCTGCTACAGCCCCAATAGCCAGGCTTCTCCACACCAGCCTTCCTTGTCTAGTAGTTCCCAGTGCCAGCCCAGAACCAAGCACTCCTTCAAGTGCATCAAGTGAGAGAGGAAAGAACAGAGAAAGCAGGAATTTCTGCTGTGCAATAAAGCGCCAAAACCCTCATCTTTTGCAAAGAGGTTTGTTTCCTTGACACATTAAAAGCTAGGAGGGAAGAAGGTCAATCTCTGATCTCCATTAGTGGTACAGAGTCACCTTCAGAGACACAGTATTGCAACACAGCTCTCATTTCCCCTCCTGGAACTGGTAATGCCACAATGCCCTGAAACCTTTTTATTCATGTTTTGTCCCCTTCAAGTAAAGCTAAAACTTAAGAGAACAAAAGAAAATAAGTAGCCTCCCAGATACCTCCAGCTGAAACAGGTCTCATATTCCAGCCTCAAAATGACATCCAGTTCAAACATGCATACTTGTGGCACAGATCCTACAAATAAAATGCTCCACCAATGCCACTGGCATGAAAAGGGAATGGTGCCTGCCTGGCACCTCAGAGGGTCTAGCCACATGCATAGGGAGGTCGAGTTCAACTTATGTTCTCTCTCTTATCTCAGTATTAAAGATAAATCACAAAGAACAATAACAACCATGAAGCAATAACATTTAATACAATGAGGTTTAAGTGACCATATTTATCAGAAAATCTCCCTCCCCCCAAGCTTTTATCAGTAAAGACAGTAAAAAATAAATTTATGTGAAGTCTATTGTTTTTTCTTCCTTAATTATTTACACCAATTGCTTTGTTTTAAATAAAAAGAAAAGAGGACAAATATGACAAAGGACTCTATTGAACACTCTTCTTTTCTGGCTGCTGTAGCTGATAAATAAAAAGAACATAGTATGCAGTCAACCTAGAGCTAACAACAACAACACAACACCACCAAGAAGTTAACTGCATCTTTTCAAATAAGGGAAAGTAAGATGGATGTGTTATCAGAAGAAAGTAATCAAGATTATTAATCTACCAGAAAATATCCCAAATGCATAGACAAGAACAAAACACAGAAAAGAGTAAGCAAGCACTGTGTTGTGTAAATGGACAATTCACTTCTTAACAAACCTGGCCCATCTTATGCATGATCCAACATACTTATATAGATGTTTTGCTGTTGTAAGAAAGACTAAAAGCACTGTACTGGAAACCCCTTTCTAACTGGATCACATGGTAAAAAAATTCAAACAGATTTTTAGGCTACAACTTTGTATATATCTCCCTGCAGCGATCCCCCCAAGCCAACTGAGCAAGGTCCAGCGGGGCAGCCCCGGCAGCGGCCGCTGCCACCGGTACAAGTGCGTTCCTTGGAAGAGCTGCAGTGCCTCTGTACACTGACAGGGGGTTTTACAGCATGGTGAAGGAACACTCCCTGGGTCCAGAAAAGGTATTTTGCCATCTACATAAAAACAACCCCTGGTTTTAGACAAGTTATTGTACTGGGTGTCTGTGGCAAGCTGCTGGCAGTGGGGCTGCTCCATGCTGGACACAGCCAGTTCCAGCCACCACAGGCACAGCTGAGCCCCCTGGTCAAGATGATGGCCTCTGGGAAAATGGATCCAGGAAAGGGCAAAACGCTGCGTGGCAGTGAGGAGTGGGGAAAAAAAAACAAACAAAGGGTGAGAAACAGCTCTGTGACACCAAGGTGACAGAAGAGAGGAGATGCTTCAGGTACCAGATCAGAGATTCCCCTGCAGACCACGGAGAGGCCACAGTGGAGCAGGTGGTTGCCCTGCAGACCATGAAGGCCAGACTGAAATATATCATATTTCCTGGGAAGGACACACACTGCAGCAGAGGAAAAGCCTGCGGAGGGAAGAGCAGCAGAGAAAAGTTGTTCTGGGCTGACGACAGTCTCCCATTCTCCCTCTCACTGTGCCTCCTGGTGCCAGGGAGGAAGAGACAGATGAGTTGGGAGTGAAGGAGTGATAATGAGTCTAGGAAAAAGATGAGGTGGAATAGGGGCAGAAGACATTTTAGTTTTTCATCTCTTTCTCACCATCCAACTCTGTTCTGATTGGCAATAAATTAATTCTTCCCAAGTCAAGACTGTTTTGCCTGTGACAGTAACTGGTAAGTGATCTCCAAGTATCTCCGCACAGTAGCTTTTTTCTACCTTATTTTCTCCTCCTGTCCTATTAAGGAGGAAAGAGCAGCTGGGTGGGTGTTTAGTAGCCAGCCAAGGTCAGTTCAACACAGCTATAAAACTCTTTTTTGACTACTCAATCGAGTCTTTTGCAGTTGTGTGCAAGTGGTGCAAACAGGAAACTAAAACCAGGGCTGACTGCACACCAAGGTGGGGACGGGACTTGGGAGATGGCACAGGGAGGCTGAAAAAGGACACTGAAAGGAGACAAGACCGGCAAGAGAGCTCCATTAGAGCATGATTCTTAGAAAGAAAGCAAAATTAGTCTGGAAAATGAGCAAGAACCACATTGAAAAAACCCCAACAAGTCAATTTGGTGAAATAAGCAGTGCTGCTGTCTGTGTGATGCCTGCCCTAAAGCACAGGCTTAACACTTAACACCTGCAGCAAAAGCAGCAAGCACTGGCAGAAGGGAAAGGCTGTCCACCATTGCTAAACCAAAGTCAAATCCCAGCCTGTGCTCGCTGGCAGCAAATTGCTCTCTCTCAGCCACAGGGGAAGCCATGACATTTCACACAGCACTCATTACCATAACAGCCCCTCCAATGGGGAGTATCCAGGAAGGATGGCAGAGGAAGGGCAGAAAGAGGAGTGTGGCACAGACCAGAGTGGCCTTAGAGCATCAAAGCTTGGCTGCTGCATGAGGCCTCCCCCACTCATGCCTTCTGCTGCCAGCTGGCTGCAGAACAAGTCACACTGTGCTCCCAGCACAGGGCTCCAGTAGTGTGGGTGCACCAGGGTGGTGAGGGGAACCGCAGGGTTTGATGGGCAGTCAGCCCCAAAGTCCAGCCTGTAAGCAGTGATCCAGGTGGGGAAAAAAAAAGTTAAGATGTGAATTTCACCAGTAGGAGAAGAGGCAAATCAAATCCACACCTACATATCTTTAGGAGTCCTTCACCACTTCCCACCTTAAAAAAACCTTACAACCAAACAATAAAGATAAGGAGGTTATAATTTGGAAATGGTTACTGGAGTTGCATTGAACCAGGACACAGGGAAATACCAACAATCTGAAGGAAATAAACTCAAGATCATTCATACTGAATGCAAACTTGCAGCAGGTTTGACATGTCCCCCTTTACCATCTGGAGTTCCACATTAATGAATATTAATTCTTTCCCAGTACATTACCACAAACATATACTTTACAAAAAAATCTTAAGCTGCTTATAAATTGTACATTTCAGTAAACACAATGGGAAATGTTACTACATTAAACATCATTTGTTAAAAAAAGAT
This sequence comes from Merops nubicus, assembly GCF_000691845.1. Classification (NCBI taxonomy): domain Eukaryota; kingdom Metazoa; phylum Chordata; class Aves; order Coraciiformes; family Meropidae; genus Merops; species Merops nubicus. Next base: position 29,577 of record NW_008615805.1, on the reverse strand, counting down.
CCTTGATAGCCTCTAATAATTCAAATAAATCTTATGATTAATAGAAAATATGAATGGCAATCCATTCAATGAATTACGTGGGATTTTTTGAAGACACATCAAATGCAGGTTTTTTTTCTTCAGTTTTCACCTGCTTCCATTTCTCCTCTACTGATTTTGGATTCCTTGGAACTGTATTGACAAGAGATGTTTGGTAGGTGGCCTTTGAGTTTTCAAGTAACTTGAGTATTCATCATTCTGAGTGGCATTATATACTGACCACTATTTACATATGGCCTTCAAGCAGCTTTGATAACTTATATATATTTGAAATACAGCATCTTCCTCATAGCCTAGAATTTCTTCGTTTTTAAAATTGAGTCCTCTACAGATAAAGAACTACTTAGGACAGAAAAACCTCCCACTACACAGTAAATTAAGTGATTGCACAAAAAAATACCTTTCTGACAGTGTAATTGCTGTACTATCCATGTGAAAAGACTTCAACACCAAAAAGTTTCAGCTTCTTAATATCTTTTTTTAAAGGAGCTTACTGTGGTTTCAAAGTCATTTATTTTGCCCTGTAGTTATTCAAAGGAAAAAGAGAGGTCAAGATGGTATGAAAAAGAAGAAAGAGCACAGAACAAAGAGATTCACCGATTCTCTGCGAGACACTTGCAACAAGGTTTCTGGCCTTTGAAGAGCTACCTAAATTGTTTTCCCCTCCTGTCCCAGGGCCCACACAAGTCTCCTCCTGCACCCAACTCCCCAGCCTTTCAGCTTCACACTGTTCCAATGTAAAGACTCCAAAAACTGTACAGCAGGTTTCCCACACTGCAGCTCAGACCACCAACCATACCCCTCCTTGCTTCTCACACAGTTAGGAGACTTCAGTTGTAGGACTATGCCCACGTTTGCTAGCAATGTCAGCTTCATAAAGCTTCTCATCTGCCTTTTCACTGGCATTCAGATCTGATCTGAGCCAGGACTCCAATAAATATTAACGTGGCTATTACAGCGGCAATTTGTTCTTGTGCTTTAAGCTACATGTAAGCTTTCCACACTATCTCAAGTGCTGTAGACCACAGTAGTAGAAGTAATTATTTGAAAGACTACATCTCCACAATACTTTTGTTTATCCCTCTGAAACAGCTTATTCTTTTCCATCCCTCACCTAAGCAAACTCTTTGATAGCAAAGAGTTTGCACAGCAGACTACTAGGCAACATATTGAACGCACCTCTACCCTTGACAGACAAGCAGCAACACTCACAGGAGAGCTCTTAGAAATTCTCGAGTGCCAGATCTTAGAATGATGTTACACTTGAACACAAGTTTGGCAAACAAAAAGAGAAATCAATAGAAATGCTACATTATGCCCACGGTGTGGGTATTCCAACTTTGTAAGGGCCTCCTCTGCGTAACTGCATCCCTGTGCTGAAGACAGACTGTTGTCTATGAGCACGAGTTCAAGCAAACAGAGCTATAATTCAGTACCCCCATAGGTGAAGTCTGATTTCACACCCGTAAGAAATGAGAGGCACCAGGCTGTGAACATGCTCTGGGTCACTGCTTTAACTTCTCCTGTCCATATTGCAATTAAACAGAAGGATTAAAAACAAACAAACAAACAAAAAAACAAAACAAAACAAAAAAAGAAAAAGAAAAAAGAAAAAAAAACACACACACCACAAAAGAAACAAAGGCAAAAAAAAACCCAAAACCAAACAACCAATCAAAAAACCACCAAGAAACCCAAACCAATAAAAAAAGCAGGGAGTGATACTAAACATGGTGCCAAAATTACTTCTGCTCATAGTCAAGATAGTCAAGGCAACTTAAATTTCTAAACAAAACTTTTTTTTTTCCCAACAAAGATGTGGTGTGTAAATAGTTAGGATTTTGTTTTGATTTTTAAACAAAAAGACACACGAAGACCTAAGATCATGGCTTAAGACTTCATGAATGTTGGCATTTAAGTTCTGACTTTTCTGTTCTTTTTTTAAAGAAAAACATTTTATACTGTGGCTTCAATATAAGCTCATCAAGCTGACCAACTTGCAGTAACAGTTGTATGTAGTAAACAGAACAATATAAAAAACAAACAAAAAAAACCCCAAAACACACCAGAAACTCCACACCCTATGCCCTATCCCCAAAACAAATAAGCTGTGTAATTTAAATTACAAAACCTACATGACCTCAGCTACATTTAAGTTCTTTAATGGAAAACAGTCTTCTATAAGCATAGTCAGTCAAGAACTTAACACAAAAAATAAGCTTTTCAAAGCTTTTCTGACCAGAAATTCTGGCTAAACATTGCGTACCTATTACAGCATTCCATGGGTAATACAAGTGAATGCAGGTCCCAGAGAAAAAGAAAAAAGGGATTGTGAACTCCACAGCAGCACAACGAGACCAGAATTGCTCATGTAAAGAATAATCTACAACAAGATAACACGGCTTTCATGAAGTATTGACTTCACATGGAACTCTGAAAAATATTGAAGGCATATTCCATCATCTTTTGGGTCTTGCAGATCATGCTCATGTTTTCCAAAAGCAGCACATAACTCTGTATTTCAGTTTTCACCTTTTTGAGTTACTTCATATGCACTTGCAGCTACATTCTGACTAGGCCCAACAGGAACGACACAACAAACAGGAAGATGAACCAATAAGTGGAGTGTATTGAATACAAGAAGGACAGTCTATGAATGATCGCTGGGGGTACAAACAAGTTAATTAGTTCACATACGACTGACAAAAAGACATAATCCAACTGACAATAGGTGGAACAAAGAGCCAAGGTTTCCCATAGTTGGCAAGGGAAACAGCCAGATCAGAAAGTTGAAAACATAAGATAAGGGTAGCCACATGGCCAGCTCTCACCCGATCAACCCGCGTTCACAAAGGCCTAAACAGACCAGGGCCCAGCTCCAGGGAGAGTCAGGAGGTCTGCCCTGAACCAGGAAGCTCTGGGGAGTGCACTCCACAGACAGACACTCCTGACTCCCTGCAAGTGGTCCCAGCTTTTATCCCCAAGCAGACCCCTGACCTTTGGCAACTCATTGCGGGACCCCTGGGGCTCATTTCCCTTCTGGCTCTCCCTGCAGGGCCGGCCGCACCCTGGGGGGAAGCTATAAGGCAAACTCACCCCCTCTGTATGAAGGGCTGTGGGAATCACCCATATGTCAACCTTAATTCGGGGCTTGGGGTTCAAATCCCAGAATTTCACTCTTGCATATTCCTCTGTATTTCAAGAAAAGAGCAGTTGTATTTTTAATGTGATAACAAATTGTATTAAACATTATTTAGCAAAAAAATTAGTTTTTTTATAAGCAATTGCTTGAACAATATTCCCCTGAAAAAGGTCCTTATTCTATATCAACTAGCTTATTGATTTGGATTTTTTTTGCATGTGTGTCTTTTTTATTGTTGTTGGCTTGTTCAGTGTTGGTTGCCTGCCTGTTCCTGGTTTCATGGCTTTAGAAACACCACTTTGAAGAAGTAGTAATCTGTCACGATGAGTTTCTTCCTTTTTTCCTCTGCTGGATCAAGTGGTCTTAGAAAAGATACTTCACTCGAAAATCTTCTATCTGTAGACAAGTAGCTACCACAGCACTGCTGGCTTAGCTTTGGCAGCAGGTATTAATCTGCCCAGTCCTTATAAAGTCAGATTTTTAGAAGATGATACTGCTTTTTTCTGCCTATGGTATTTCATTCTCTTGAAAAACAATCTCATTCTTTATATGATTTGTTTGCTTTCTGCTTTCTCAAGAGTATTAATCTTATTTTCAGTCATTCTCCTGAGAGAAAATCCTTTCAAGGCAGCTTGCAGCCTCTGAAACCTTTCATAATAACTTCATGGTGCAGCTCCTGTTGCTTCACAACATGCTGTTGCATATTTGTCTTTAAAATAAGAACAGGAGCTCTACCTCCTTTTTGCAGTTCTTAAAAGCAAACATTCTTGAGATGTGGTCTTTTGAAAATTAAATTTCTAAGTTCCAAGTTCTATGTCAAAGGAAAGACATAATAATGCCTTTATGAGGCACGCTTTGCTTCCATGCAAGCTTCAACTTCTTATACATCTGAGGCGATACCTTGGGGAATCAGTGTTCTGTTCAAAGAAGCAGGCTTGCAGATTGTAATGAATAATCAAGAAAGATCATGATGTGGGATTTCTATATTTCAGTGATGTTAGAGCAGAATTGTCATTAAAAACTTACTCGTTTCTAATAATCTTTTGGTTTGCTTTATTTTCAGCTGGCTAGCTTGTAAAGCCAGGCCAGATTAGCAGGGAGTTAGGAGATGTTATGAGAAAGACATCCGTCAAAGTGAATTATTTAATGTATTAAAATGCTGGGGTTTGAACCCTGAGCCCTGAATTAAGGTTGACATATGGGTGATTCCCACAGCCCTTCATACAGAGGTGCTGAGTTTGCCTTAGAGCTTCCCCCCAGGGTGCGGCCGGCCCTGCAGGGAGAGCCAGAAGGGAAATGAGCCCCAGGGGTCCTGCACTGAGTTGACAAAGGTCAGGTGTCTGCTTGGGGATAAAAGCTGGGACCACTTGCAGGGAGTCAGGAGTGTCTGTCTGTGGAGTGCACTCCCCAGAGCTTCCTGGTTCAGGGCAGACCTCCTGACTCTCCCTGGAGCTGGGCCCTGGTCTGTTTAGACCTTTACGAACGCGGGTTGATCGGGTGAGAGCTGGCCATGTGGCTACCCTTATCTTATGTTTTCAACTTTCTGATCTGGCTGTTTCCCTTGCCAACTATGGGAAACCTTGGCTCTCTGTTTGTTCCACCTATTGTCAGTTGGATTATGTCTTTTCTGGGCTCGTTGGGGGTAATGTCGATAGTATGCGAACTAATTGACTTGTTTATACCCCCAGTGATCATTCATAGCATGACCTTTTTGTACTCAATACATTCCACTTATTGGTTCATTTTTCTGCTGCTTCTGTCATTTGCGTTAGGCCTAGACATTGGCAGAACAAAGAGGTATAGAAGAGGTAAAGGAAAAAAAAACACACCTAACTGGGACAGAAAACTAACATTAAACACAAGACAAGCTAAAAAAATATCATACTTCTTATTCAAATAAATGTATTTTCTAACTATTTTATTATACTTATTATAGGAAAAGGGTTTGTCCAACTGAAAGAACACTTGTCTTTATTAACCAAGTATACTGGACGAAAGTTGCCTTGACTTCAGATAGCACAGTGTGCCTTCAAACCTAAGGTTTAACAGTACTTCATGGCCCTGGAGCACACCAGCCCACCAGCAGAGAAGTGCTTGTCTACACCAGTGTACTACAGCAACACTGGGATATACATGCAAATGAAGATTCAAGTTGACAGAGAGATTAAACTTCACAGAGAAGTCCCTAAAGTCTCATTAGATCAGAAATTTTTAAATCCCATCACTTGGCCAAAATTAAATGGGGTAGTTTCATTCTGGTCCTTGTCCTAATAAATATGGGGCTATCACTTGGGAAGTGATGTTTGTTAATTCTTAAGAGAAAGCAGAGGTTTCTGAGGGCTTCCCTCTCCCCCACCCCCTTAAAGGCAAGCAAAATAATGTTGTGTGAGTCCTAATCACTTTGGATGTGGTCCAAGCAGTCCTGAAGGAAGAGATTCCATGAAAAACACAACATGGTAAAAATGCAGCAGACCAGCAAAAGAAACACAACACCCAAATTCAACTCTAGATACAGTTTGTTTCATAAACAGTTTGGCAACACTTTGGGATGAAGAACCTATTTCTTCATGATAGAGGCACATGAGTATTTCTTACCACGACTGGTTTGCAGCCATCACACCCCAGCTCAGTACTTCCCACTAACCAGAGACCCACACAGCTGAGTCCCACCTTTACTGCCTGCAGCTGGAGAACTCAGTGTGGGAAATTCTTCTCTAGACCTATGATTTTATCTCCACCACCCACCAAGATTGACCAAGAGTGGTCAAAGCCCTGAACAGATGTCCAGAGAGGTTACAGTCTTCATTCTTGGAGGTGTTCAGATTTCTCTGGAACCTCAGTGGTGATCTTACCCATGCAGTCCACACAGCCAAGCAAGCCAGTCACCTCACTGTACAGCAGCCACTCTATAAATTGCCCAAATGAGCAAACAACTCATTGGATTCAAGGAATGAACTGATGCATGGTAGCTTCCACTGACCAGATCACCACTAACTAAATGGGAGTCCAGACTGGTGTGCCCAGGTTTACAGATCTTGCTGAACCTGACCCCTCCCCGAGCTTTTTTTGCATGAGTGATCTGATGTCTCCAGTTAAATAAAGACATTGAAACTAGCTAACTCATTTGAGTCTCTGGTTACATCCATGACAGTACCTGCTACTGCAACGCTACAGCATTTGAGAAGTCATAAAGCTTCTTCATGCATTGAGAAAAATATTCAAACTGTATGGACAATTCTGTAGTTTACAATAATTAGGCATATTCCCTGCAAATTTTCCATTCTCTTATTTTTAAAATCTACTAAGGGTAGTTGCAGTGCATGGTAGCATAAGGAACAGAGGTTCATTCACAGCACGGAGGACACAAATACTGCACGCTCACTAAAAAGGTTGGCATTAAACTTTACCTCTCTCAGTTTCCATCTTGATGCATGGTTTGATGCTTGATGCAGCATCACAGGTTACAAGACACTTGGGAAGTGTAGCATTTTATTACCTCAAATTACCAGATGATTCTGGCACCATGACAAGATAGTTGCATGTCCACAACATTCACAAACACTTACAATTTTAGAAAACCTACACTTAAGGGGAGTAACACTTAAGGACCAATGCCTCTCTTACTTTAGAAAATATATTCTGCATAAGCCAAAAATTGGGATTTTTTTTCTAGCAGTATTTCATGAATTATTTAAACATAAACAGTATCAAACAACAGAAAAATAAGGAAAACAAACCAAGATTCTGTGAGCCTTCTGTAAACATCACTTCATCTTTCAACAAGGGAATTTTTCTCCAGTAGTTGATCTCTATTTCTGTGAACTTTCAGAGCTATGAAAATAATGCATATTCAGCCTAAATTCCTAACTTCTAACAACCACATGCAGAACTTCCAGGCATATTCAGCCACACCACATTGCTCCTACAAACAACTGCTACAAAATAATCCAAAAATTAAAAAAAAATTAATTAAAAAACGACAACTATGTCGCTTGTACACAGTGAAGTCCCAGAGTTACATGTTAAAGAATAAATTCACACTCTCCAGAGCCAAATATTTTTCTCCTCCACCTAGAAATCTTGTACAAACATCACAATAGTACATTACTGTTCTTCCAAGATGAACACACCTAGCAAAAATCAACAATTCCTTCTAGGGTGGATTCAGATACACATTTTGTGAGGATAAACTTGCAGCCTGTCCATTTCTGACATCAGTCAGGAAGAATACCAATTTCTGGACAGAAGGCTGAAAGAAATACCAAAAAAAAAGAAGATATTATAGAATTTGATCATGGGCTGCTATTGCCACACACCTTATTTTCAGTGCAGTAGTTCCCATTCATCATGATATGACCTCTCTCAAACAATACTACATCCTTTCACTGCTTCCAGGTTATCCCACTGCTCTTACATCACAGCCCAATTAGTAATTGCTCAGCTACATATTAGCTTAACAGGAATTTTAATATATATTATAATCTATAATTATCTTATAATACAAATAACAGATTTGCCTCAGACAACTGATGTTTGATAACAGTGTTTAAATTATCCAAGTCTTTCAGATGTTTGTCCCTTCTCTTATACTCAATTTTATCTTTACTGTCATAAGCAGTAAGCTCCCATGCATCAACAGTTTTTCTTTTCCTCTAAATTTGACAAAATTAGTATCTTCAAAGTAGAAAAGCAAAAAAAATGGACAGTTTGAGGTGTTTTTTTCTATTCATGTCTGACCTTCAGAGGCACCGTTGTCAAAACAGATAAATTAATTTCAGAAAAAATATAAATTACTAGCAAGCACTCTACTACCCAAACTAAACCTATACTGACTTCTGAACAATTATGCCAGAAAACTATGTGATAATTTTCCTTCACTAGCCCTCCTGAAATTTCCTCCTAAGTCAAACCATTCAAGCAAGGGTGTTTGTCACCACCAAGAAGGGAAAATCCAGATTGGCTCCCTCAGAACAAATAAGCTGCCCTTTCACCTGCCTGTCCTTACACCATGTATTGACTCCTCTGCTAACACTTACCCTGCTCCTCATTCAGTCACCTCGAACAGGAGATGTGCAGGCCCTGCTTGCACACCTGCAGCCTTCCCCCAAGCCGCCCGCTGGAGTGGGATGGCAAAGCTGTAACCTTCATTCTCAAGAGGGCTTTTTGCCTCCGAGCAATCAGACTAGCAGTTTCACCAACCTTAGCAAAGGATAACAGAACCTCTAGACAAACCAGAGGCACCTCCAACCTCTCCCCTTTCCTGATGACATTACTCCTCTCTTGCAACGACATTTAAGAAAGTACATTCTATACATTCTCCCACGAAGAGATCATCTTGCATATGCCTCCAAAATTTCTCATCCCAAATACTACTGGGGACCATGCAGAAACTCAAATGACAGCCATTTTGCAGTTTCTGCCCATTTTCCTCTACATTTTATCTTTGATTCATAGGTATCTTTCACGGAACTCACAGTACTGCTCAAAACTCAACATTTGCTAATTTCCTTCAACCACAACACTTAGAATCACAGAGTCATGGAACGGTTTGGGTTGGAAGTGACCTTAAGTATCATCTAGTTCAAATCCCCCCTGCTGCCATGGACAGGGGCACCTTTCACTAGACCAGGTTGTTCAAAGTCCCATTCAACCTGATCATGAACACTTTCAGGGATGTGGCATCCACAGCCTCTCTGGGCAACCTGTTCCAGTATCATCACCCTCTTCCTTACAGCTAATCTAAATTTACCCATTTCCAGTTTAAAGGGGTCACAAGCATTTCCACTCTATTTCAGATTAAGCTATTTTAGCCAAGTACTCTGCCTGTGACAAAGGCTAGCACCAGGTTCTCTGGAGGAACATGCTAGATCCTCTGACAAACTGCAGGCAATTTGCTTTAAATAAAAATTCCATCCTGTAATAAACAGAGACAAGCTTAGACCTTCAGCCATAAAGTTCAAGCGCCTTAAAATATGTGTTGATAGTAATTCAAAATGAGGATAGGCTAGTCCTGAATACTGAAGTGTTTTGAAGGTAGGAAGAAGTTTAGGAAAAAAAGATAAATTTCTTCCTCACACAGAGCAACAGGCAGAAAAGATGCTCCCAGCACCCACTGCAGAGTGACCAGAGGGCTTCTGTCCAAATAACATGTTTCACACCAAGGTGAACTGCTGAAAACAAACTGCATGGGTAACAAGCCTTCAAAATACATCAACCAAAGGAACAAAGCTCAGAAAGTGTCTGAAATATCAATCCCGCTACAAAAATATTAAAAAAAAAAATTAAAACACGATGAGATAAGAGTGATAAGAGGTAGTTTTCTCCACTTGCAGGATTTTTTTAATTTTTGTTTGTTTGTTTGTTTTGTTTTAAAGACATGTTACCAAAGTTTTAATGACCAAATCTGGCAAGTTATTTGCTGCCAGATTTGCCATTCTTCATAAGCACAGCTGAGGAGACTTCCCTCCTGGAAACTAATTACCAAAATTATAATATTCAGATTAAATGCTATTTCATTAAAAACCAGAAGTGAGGGTGGGAGTTGAGCTGTTGCAAAGCGTATCACGAAACCCTGGCAGCTGCATCCCTTCATCTCATCGCATCTCAAGACAGCTGTTGTAAACAGAAAGAAGGGAAAAAGGGACACAAAGTTTTACCCCAAGTGCTCCCCACTTCTCTCAGTTGGTCTTTAAAATACCACTTCCAGGCAGAAGCAAATCAGTGAAATAAAGGGTAGTAGGGAAATCTCTCAGTCTAGAAACAAACCCAATGCAGACCCAGCAGCTGACCAGAGAGAGTGAAAAGCGAGCAAGTTCTGCGTGTCCTAACAGTCCATGCTCTAACCCACCTGTTTTAATACAGCAGCTGGCTCTGTAGCCACATCATGTTGTGTTCCTCCAGACAGCGAGCAGGAGCTCACGTCTGACATTTGCACACTGATAAAGACAAGAACCCAGGGGGTTGTACATGACATTATTTAGCCATTTTTCAAATCTGTGTAAATTAGGAAAAAGCATACAATTACACAGTATTTTTAATTCTGCACCAATCATGATTTAATTACTTTGTTTCTGCTCAAATTATATGGCCAAGAAAATTTTCTTCAGTCTGCCTGATGCTGGCAAACTTATTCAAGAATAAGGCATTTAAATTAAAATGTTAGTTTACCAGCCTTTTTTTTTTTTTTTATCCCTACTTAGCCTTATCATTGTTGAGTGGTATGATTTTTCTCAAAGTCTATCACTTAAAAAGCTTAAGGAACAATCTCAGAAATGTTTCTTTCAAAGAGTTGCATAATGTCATTATTAGCATTTTATTTCAAATCATGACTCATGGATATTCATTCTGAAAAGCTGTACAATAAAAGCACTAAGAAGCATGCAGCGAGAGACCAGGACAATAATAAAAATGAGAATGGAAATCAAGAAAAAGAAAAAGAACTAGAGCAATGGGACCTGGACCATATCACAGACCATAATTCACTGGTGACTAACTTAGATTGAATGCTAACAACTGAATGCCGGCAGGAACACACTTGATCAAAACCTACCTGACACAGTGCAGAGCTCAAAAGGCAAATCAAGCAGGTCTCTCTGAAGCTACTGTAATTAGAGCTTAGCAGTGTGACCGTTTTTTGTTCCTTTCTTAAAAAGGAAAAAAAAGAAAAGAAGGAAATAGTCTTAAAGCTATTACTCTCTCTAAATGCTTACTTACAACTTCACAATATATTCATAGAGCATCTAATTGGTCAAAATCCCAGGGATACTAAAAAAAGATGCAGGGAGACTGGTTGATGTAATCTACCTTGACCTCAGCAAGGCATTTGACACAGTCCCCCGTAACATCCTCCTGAGCAAGCTCAGGACATATGAGCTAGAGGAACGGGCAGTGAGGTGGGTTGAGAATTGGCTGCACAATAGAGCCCAAAGAGTGGTGATCAATGGTGCCAAGTCCAGATGGAGACCTGTAACTAGTGCAGTCCCCCAGGGATCAGGGTCCAGTCCTGTTCAACATCTTCATTAATGACCTGGATGATGGTACAGAGTGTCTGCTCAGCAAGTTTGCTGATGACACGAAGCTGGGAGGTTTGGCTGATACACCTGAAGGCTGTGCAGCCATTCAGCGAGATTTGGACAGACTGGAGACCTGGGCCAAGAGGAACCTCATGAGGTTCAACAAGAATAAGTGCAGAGTCCTGCACCTGGGCAGGAGTAATAAAATGCACCAGTACAGGTTAGGAGGAGATCTGGTAGAGAGCAGCTCTGTGAAGAGGGACCTTGGAGTCCTGGTGGACAACAAGGTGTCCATGGGACAGCAGTGTGCCCCTGTGGCCAGGAGGGCCAATGGGATCCTGGGGTGCATTAAGAAAAGTGTGTCCAGCAGAACAAGGGAGGTCCTGCTGTCCCTCTACTCTGCCCTGGTGAGACCTCACCTGGAGTATTGTTTCCAGTTCTGGGCTCCCCACTTCAAGAAGGGCAGAGATCTACTCAAGAGAGTCCAGCAAAGGGCTACGAGGATGACTGGGGGACACGAACACTTGCCTTATGAGGAAAAGCTGAGAGACCTGGGGCTTTTTAGTCTCGAGAAGACTTAGGCGGGATCTAATTAATGTGTATAAATGTATGAGGGCTGGGTGTCAGGAAGGAAAGGGCAACCTCTTCTCACATATGCCCTGCAATAGGACACGGGGCAATGGACACAAACTGGAGCACAGGAAGTTCCACCTCAACAAGAGGAAGAACTTCTTTCCTGTAAGGGTTCCAGAGCACTGGAACAGGCTCCCCAGGGAGGTTGTGGAGTCTCCTACCTTGGAGACTTTTAAAACCCGTCTGGATGCGTTCCTGAGTGACCTGCCCTAGACTAGATGGTCCTGCTCTGGCAGGGGGGTTGGACTTGATCTCTGGAGGTCCCTCCCAACCCCTAACATTCTGTGATTTTTTTTGTGTTCCCTAAAGGTCAGGATCTGAGCAGGGCATTGCAGGCACATGAAAGTGAAGAGATTAAGTGACTGCAGGACAGCACACATATTTAGTAACATGAAGGCAGAGATAACATCAGATGTTTGAAAGAAACAATGAAAGGAAGTCAGCTTTCTCAGAGAAGAAAGCCTCCCAGCATCCCCTGCTGACAACAACTGTGCTGAAACACAAGCCCAACAACAACGGGCCAACAGAGGAATTATTGGAGTAGAACGAAAGCTGTAAAATTCAGACTTGGGGGAGAAAAAAAAGACACTTTCAAACATGGACCACTACAGGTCTGCATTCATAGAGCAGTCCCTCCTGGTGATGGGGTATTCTATCAGAAATTCTACTAGAAAGAGACTGGCAATGTCATCTTGGCACCACAAAGCAGGCACATAATATAAGCAGTCAGGACAAAATCCCAAATTGGTAGGTTAACATGCTTCACTGTCCAGTGAACATGCCCTGCTCATCTTCAGTCTATGGCCAAGAAAATTAATCCATCAATTCTCTCTCTCAGGTGTGTGACTGCATGACAGTGTCTGTCCTTCCATCACACTCAAACTCTGGGGAAAGCTACAGCTTTCTCCCCTAAACAGTTTAGGATACGTTTTAAACCATTGAGAAACCCCTGATGGGCTGCAATTTATGTTCAGGTTTTATTTTCTGTCCGCAGGTCTTTTATTTCAATCCACACACTACCTCATCCTCGAGTGAGGTGCCCAGTTAACCTATCAGTGTCTGAAGTGACACCAACAGCTTACCCAAACTATTTAGGAGTGGAAAACCTGCATTTCCTCCCACCCCAAAACACTGCATAACCTAGAGGCCAAGTTTTTGTTTGTTGCGTTTATAACATCAACTTGCTTTAAAGGGAATTTTTCTAACAGTAGCAACTCCATTTTGGAAAAAATAAACTGGACTAACTTTGCCACATACAATAATCAAGTACCCCTTCCTCCCAGGTCACCAGGAAAGGATGAGCGATGGATCTGAAGAAGCTCCGCACAGGCCTTTCTTGTTTATGTCAGGAGTAAATGCTTATCTTTTATCCTGAAAAAGCTACTTAAGAAGATTCCAGTACACCCTGTTCTGGTAATTTATGTATCTAACCAAAAGCAACAGAACAGGATTCATGATCTCTCCAACTATCACAGAAAAAAAATGGAAAAATGGCACGGTGATTAGAAACATGTCAGAGGAACAGCGCTGACACCTGCATAGCTATTGCATAAGGATTTTGGGGGGTGGGGGTGTCTGCTATTCTGAAGATGCAATTTCCTTTCCAAACTTCAGATAAAAATCAAGCTTCAATATTTCAGTTATTTGCAAAGTGACTGTAGAGGACTAATACTTTGCTATCTTTCATGTTTTACGCAGAGGGCACACCAATGAAAGACTGAAGCATACAGAAATTGGAGCTTTCAGAGGGAGAGGCTGACCTTCCCCCAGCTCCCAGGCCTGCACTCTTTTACTGAGACTACCATGTTAATTTGACAAGATGCCTCTTTTCTCTTTCTACACCTTCTCTTCTCTCTAGTACAAAGGACCAGACAACACAATCCTGAACCAAAAGGAAAGACACACATGCTGTTCTGTAAAATCCAGTATACTTGAGGAGCGTGAGAAGAGGAAGAGAGTGATGGTGAATTAGGTTTGCTTATCATTGGTGCAAGTGAACCTCACAGGAGCAAGAACCAGAGCTTCCAAATGAGAGCTTTTCACTCAGACCCCAGCACAAGCGTGAGCACTGTTCCCAAGAAGCACAGAAATAATGACTGACCTTCAGAATAATTCACAATATAGTCTTTGTACCAGCTTTTTAAAAACTTATACATGTTTGTAAGTGCTGAGGAGTAAAGCGGACAGGGCAAGGCTCCCTGCAGCTTTGCAAAGTTGGGAGATGCCTGAATGACAGTTCTACAGGCAGGACAAAAGATGAGGTAGACCCAGAAGTCACTCATTGTTGTGCTCTATTCAATCATAAAGCTGTGTTAGGAAGTTAGGAAGGAAGCACAAATCTCTTTTGTCACTTAGAAAAGCGATGTATATAACATGTCAATGGGTCTGAAAATAAAAACACTGGTATGCTAGACAATATTTTAGAGGGGAGAATTAACTTCAAACACTGGGGCATAATTACACTGTTACACATGTTGTTTGCTGTGAGCACCGAAGTCATACACAAAAGCACAGTAAAAGTTCAGAAGTCTAGACACACTGTGTAGAGAAATCAGCACATCCTGACCATTCAGCCTCCTGTGGTCAACAAAAAGCTCGACCCAACAGATGTTTGCTAAACTCTGCTCTGCAGCATGCCAAATGTGGCTAGGGCAGAATGCCAGGAACAGCCTTTTTAGAAGGTTATTGGACAACCTGGAACTCGGGACCTTTGATAGCAGTTGGGCTAAAGATGAATTAAAAGGAAGGCACACAGCAACGCTGTAACTTAATGCACATGAACTGCGCCACTGAACGGTCTTTGTTCTTTATCACTGCAGCACTTAGTTCTTTTGAGGGCTTGCTGATATGCACGGTTATTGAACATGAATCTCCTCTCAGCAGTCTGTACTTTGTCAGAAAGATCTTTTTAGCCTGGAAACTGAGAACTGATAATTTATTCTCTATATCAAGGAATTAAAAGGAGTTTGCCAATACAGCCATCTAGACTGAAGAGTCGAGAGACGTGAATGAGGCAGTGTGGAAGTTCTACAGAACACGAGTCTGAAAGTTGTCCAGCATCACCCAAAGAAACCTCCTTCCCAAAGGAGGGCAGCACGTCTCTGCATTCAAAGAAGCACAGACTCCTCAGAAGAAGACAGAAGTTAAGGTTAGCATCAAGGTAACAGGGCAATGTCTGACTCAGAACAGGAAGAACTAGTCATACAAAGTCACAGATTTGCCAAAATAATTTAAAAAATTAAGTTCCAAGTAATCTGATTCCTTTTTACTCTTGCTTTCTGACTAAAAGAATACCATAGATCTTATCTAGACAACAGTTAAGAAGCTGAGATACCCCACAAAGAAGAAGAAAAAAAAAAATCCTTGAAACTATGAGAGTAAGTGCTAAAGGAGTAATAACAGGCCTCCAGAAAGGTCGCTGCAAAGCTCTGCAAGGCTGTATCTGCAAATTAAAAAGTAATGCAACATTTCCATACTTGTTATGACAGAAAGAATAGGAACATGATATTGTAATCTTCTGATTTTGAAGACTAATACAGAAATTCAAGGCTGGGATGCACTAGCACAGAGAGTGGGTAATAAAACTACTGGAAAATACAGCTAGTGTGGGAGCTGCAGTAACAGAAACGGGGTGAAATCCAGCCTCCCGTACTTCAGGTCAGGACTCTCAGGAATTTCTGTGAGATTTTTATTCTCCTTGGCTGCTCTGAGCTGAAAGCTTAGATGTGCTGGCTCAGCACATGCCAGGCACCATGATAACATGAAAGGTGACATAAGAAGGAGGGTACATTAATTCCAGCTGCAAAACACAGCGAGAAAGGCAGTTAGGATAATCAGAGGATGAGAGAGACTACTGCCTGAGGGATGGGTCAGAGCTTGGATTGTTTCACACAGCAGAATGAGACAACACCCTCTATTAATTCCTTCAGGAAGGAAAAGCTGTTATTTTAACTGAAGGGCAGAGCTGACAAAACAGCAAGTGGGCATAAAACAAACTACAAATGCATTCAGTCAGGAAACTGAAGTCTCACAACTATTAGAATCATGAAAAACAGTGGGGATATCTACTAACTGAAATTTTACCTGGTTATAAAAGAGATAACAGGTCTCTTTTTTTGGACATATGACTGCCTTGGCCCAAGAGGTCCCTTCCTGTTTGGTGTAAAACTATGACATATAGTAGTTTGTGTGACAAAAACAATCAGTTTTGCAATAATTTTGCATGACAAGTTTTCCACCTGACAGAAAAGCAATCATTTTGTTCAGTCATGATATACACCAGGATGCTTACTAGGTGCACCTGAGGCACAGTAGCTTTGTTAGTCTACCTTACTCCATGTTTTGTCAAAACCAAAGCATGTAATTAAGCAGGTATCACTAAAGGCATGAGTATGGTAGCAGAGCTGTTTGGCAGTATAGGTGCTATTCCCTGGTAACCATTTTGTGATTCGGAAAGAATCTTCTGTACTGGCAGGTGGATAAAACACTTGATTGAACACAAGAACTATTGAGGGGAAACCTACAGATACCCTATTTGTGATGCCTTTCAGAAAAAAAAACTCTTATTTTGGTTTACCAAGTTATACACACACAATTTGCAAACACACATAAAACTTAGAGGCTACTACACCAGAAATGGTGTCCCTAACTCAGCCTATCATAAAGCAGCTTTTTTTTTTTTTACTTATTCATATGTATGAATAAATATTACCTAACACCTGTCTTAAACACACACGGATACATACTGTCCAAGGGTGGGCTCAATCCATTGGTAAAACAATCTAATTCCTCACTCTGAATCCTTCATTGTTTTTGAAAGGAAAGGTTAGAGGTTACCTATCTTCTTCTGATGTTATTATGCAATTCTGTCCATTGTCCAGGCTCTCCAGCATTATAGATTGAAATGGATTTGCATCACTGACCATCTGTATTGCTCAGAGCTTCAACACCTCACACCTCTTTACTCAATCTCTCAGTCTATGTATCACTCCAGCTTTTACAATTGGTAGGTATTACTCTATTTACCCTATTAGCACTGAGGCAGTGTGATCCTGATTGCTGATAGGAAGAAGCTGTTCCACTCTAACAACATCCCTATTAAAAATAAAGTGGGCTAACTTCTTTTTTTTTCCCCAAAGAGTGGTTTATGGCAGCTGTGCTAGTTGCTCTGTAGCCTCACTAAAGTCAGAATGAGAAAAAAGTAAGAGCTATTTGTACAGTTGTGCAGTGGACAACCACACCATCAGGATAGCTGTTTTCTAGTTGGAACCAATTATTTTTCAAATGTAAGCAAAAAAAAATACAAACTGAACCAAAGTGGGAAAATAAGTTATCCTTCCCACTGAGAACACACATGCTATGTTTCAATCCAGAGCAAGTTCCTGCAGCCGAGGTCTCCTTAAATAGAAAAATAAAAATCAGAATAAATCAAATATTTAAGCCTTATGCCCGTAAGTTTTAAAGAAAAGAAATACAAAAGTAGAAATTCAGTGTACTGATTTCAACAGGGCACACTCTGGGCTAGCCCGAAGGAATCAGATCGATTTTGAAGGCTCAATATTAATAAAAAATAAACCCTCTACTGTCAAAAGAAGCCATTGCTTCATCTTTGCTCTCTTATTTTACATGAAGTATCTACCTAACTGAGCCAATGCAGAAATAAACATCTGCAGAGTCTGGGGTGTTTGGTTTGGTTGGGGGCATAGGGGAGCAGGTGTTGTTTGTTTTTAAAGAAAGTAAGTGGCAATTTACAATTTTTACAATAACAAACAAAAAAATAACATTCTGAAAAAAGCAGTAGTATTAAATGATTTGCATTCAGTATTTTATGCACAATGTGTAAAAACAGATTAGATCACAACATGCTGTGGAGCACTCATTCCACACCACTCACATCAGTATTTTTAGCTTTTTTTCCCTGCCTCTCTCTTGCACACACACACACACACTCCTTCCTTTTTATATATAACCATACATATGTGTATTTTTCACATCCCATAGGGAATCTGGAAGAACCACAACGAAGCAGGGACATGCCACCAGCAGCAGGATCCTCCCTGCCTCTGTCACACAGCGTGGTCCTAGTCTCACTTCAAGCACACGTGTCAATTGTTCCCCCTTTTCCAGTATATTAATACATTCAGAGTTCCAAAACACAACCTCAGAAATACCAATCAATTTATTGAAGACCAGAACAAGTAAAAGACACTTATGGAGGATATGGGTATTTCAGTTGTGCAGCTGCTCCCCCGGTGAACACGGATGCCATGTAAAGGGGGGCTCACTACAATGACCACAGATTGACCAGTGAGAATTAAATGTCACATCTGTCTGGAGGGACATCACACAGCAGTGGGTTGGTCTCTCAGGCCAATTACTTAAAGGCAGCCACGTCCTTCTTGGCTGCCTCCACGTGCAACCCCCAACACTTTTTGGGGCACCTCTAACCTTTCACCTCGGCCTTCATCAGATGCTTAGAAGCAGCATAGGAAACGACACTTAGGGTTCAATACTTCCAAGCATTTATAGCTTTTTTTTATTCCTAATTTAAGTTTCTATAAACATGTCAAAGTAACTGAGGATCAGGGCTACTTAAAACACTTCCAGTTTACAAAGTAAGGAATGCTCAGGTAGGGAGGAACACCCAAAACAGGTGCCTGGATAAAACTTAACCCCTAATTAGCCCCTTCAAAGAACTGCTTAGAATAAAAAAAAAAAATCATTAATCTGGATAGTTTGTTTTTGGTGGGTTTTTTTTGTTTGATTGTTTGTTTTTTCGGCAAGAGAGATCAATCTTCAAACTTCCCATGTCTGCTCTGTCAGATATAATTTTCAGACTGCTATTTTTTTCAAGAATGTAGAAAAGAGAAATCACAGTCCATTTGGTGGCCCATCTACTTGACAGTGAACAGTTGCCACACACACACATGCTACCGATCAACACAGACAGGATGCTACCCAAAAGTTCTCTCCAAGCATTAAAGAGCTCACTCAGCTCTACGACCAGCAAACTATTGCAAAGCCAACTATTACAACAAAATACAGTACGTCAGCATATTTCACAAGCAGGTTCTATCGAACTCCTGCATTAAAAAAAAAGTGAAGAGAGCATTTGATATTAAAATGGAAATATTAGTCCTGTTTTACCTGCCATTCTGCCCCCATTAATCCCTACCTCAGCACTAGAAAATATAAGCACAGCAACCTCTTGCAAATCAGTTCAGATCTACCTGCGGCATTAGATTCAGTGGATGGTTCAGGGTGTGAAAATATTTTCCAAGGGCACATTATTTGCTGTTGGAAGATACTGTTGAAAATGATTTCTCAGTCATTAATTATGTATTCTATTTCTTATAATCAGTTCTTTTAATTAGTATACTAGGTAGCTTTGCCAAGGATCCCACACTTTTAGTCATATGGGTCAGTTGCCCCTAATTAACTTCAGACATAGCAAGACTCTATGACTTTGTTCCTTCAGCTGTTTTTATGTTTGCATTGCATATTCCGTCCTGCTTTACTGGCTCAGAAAGGAGATTGCCCTGTTGTGCTATTTATCTCGTTGGGGTTCCATCTCTCTTTCTTGATTCTACATTAGCTGCTGTATTTTAAATCCCTCCAACTCTCTCTGAAATCACGTCTACACTGGCAAGCAGTGTGATACTAGAAAAGTGCATCTGCACAGTGAAACAGTTCACACTGAGGACCTAACACCCACCCCAAATGCATTTCAGGAGGCATTACCTCACACCAGTTACACAGACTTAAGGTGCTCCCAGAATGTAACTTCTGCTTTACCTTTGCCTACCCACACAAAGTCAAATTCATGCAGCCCAAAACAGAACTCTGTGAGTGGGACAAGGAGGCTGACTTTAAAATAATCCTGATCTGAGCTAAAATGGTGATGCAGATGATTATGTCATCACTGATTAAGTGTATTACATTTGGGGATGGTCTTACTTTTTAAAAGTGTCTCAGCAGGTCATACCTTCTGCAAATACTGGACAGTAGCCATGACCACTGCACATCAGCTCCACACCATAAGGCATGGATTAGCAAAATACAGCAATCAGGTTTAGAAACAGATATTGATACTATGGGAAGAACTCTGCCAGCC
Organism: Merops nubicus; assembly: GCF_000691845.1. Taxonomy (NCBI): domain Eukaryota; kingdom Metazoa; phylum Chordata; class Aves; order Coraciiformes; family Meropidae; genus Merops; species Merops nubicus. The sequence goes on along the minus strand of NW_008615805.1, from coordinate 9,638 downwards.
TGTACAGGCTCACTGTGTGCTGCTCTGGGTAATTAACTGCACTTGACACACACACTGCTTGTGACAGAGCAAGAGGGTCACCTATAGAGGCTTTAACTAGTCTACCCACTGTACCACTCCTGTGACTGCTTGAAGCCCATTCTAGACCTAGTTCTAGCAACTGCAGTTAGCAAATTAATGTGTTAATAATCTATTAGAGTTGAAATGTCTAGAACACATAAAACAGCTAGCAGTTTAGTGAAAAATCTTAATATTTTTTTCCATTTTAAATAAATAATGCTTCTCATTCTTACATGATGCTTTTCATATACAGACAGCAAGTTGTAGTAAAGTAGCAGAGACTGTTGTAATTCCATTGCTCCGATGCAACTTTGAGGGAGAGCCAAGCAAAGCCCACCAATAACATCCATCCCTGTTCACAGTGTACTGCTGTCCTTCCTTGCTCTTTAGAAAATAAGGAGGTCTTAAAAATTCCCCACACCTGCCTGTGGGAGGTTGAGGGCAAAGAGCGGACAAATAAATCTTCATCTCACTGTAACAGCTGTCCTGTAAGTAATAACTATCCTGCAGACAGGGCTTCCAAGTGAGAGCCACACACAGAAATACTCACATACCCTCATGCTAAGCCGGTGGCTAATCTGCAGATCAAGCAGGTCGCCTTTATATTACATGGTTAAGAATGACATTTTTAATTTATTTCCATTTCAACAACACCTGAGCAAAATTTATCTATATATCCATGAGCTTCCAGATCTCATAATTCTCAGTTTACTGTTATAGGATGTTTATTTTTTATATTCCAAGTGGTAAGTCAGAAGGTTTACATACACAAAACACAGCCTGTCATTTTTTAACATTTATTATCACAAAAAAAAGGCCTGGAAGCATTAAGAAAGGGTACCAAAAAGTTTGGATGGCAGAGAAAGACAGCTTTAAAAGCTGGCCTTAAAAATCTCAAGTGATGTTTTTAAAGTAATTAAATTTAGGGTCCAAAGTGTGCTGAAAAGAACCCAAAACCACAAAAAACAAAACTCGTAGAATTTGCATCACAGAATATTTAAGCTAAAATGCTTCTAATTACTTCAGAACCACATGGTCAGAACCTCCACTGTTTGTAGCATATACATAGTTAGGAGAGTGATATTGCATTCGGTGTTATATCACCACAAGCTGAATCTACGTGTCCATTCAGGTAAATGCTCCAACTCTGTGAGTTGAAGATTAGTTTAAAAAAAAAAGAAGAATTCTAATGGAGCTTGTTAACTTCTGTCTCCAAATAATACCATTATTTGTTGCCCTTCAGTCCCCACTGGCAAGAGACTGTAAAATTCTCTGCCTTGTAGTGACACTGTAGGAAGGAAGAGAGAGTCAGAGGGGAAGTAATTGCCAATATGATTTAATATCAGATCTATACCAAACAACCACTTCTTTATCTTTCTTTTCTTTGCTTATGCTCCATCCACAGGAGATCAAAATGTAAAAAAAAAAAAATAATTTAAAAGGTCAATATTAATATTTTACCACTAATGCATATTTGATGTATTAAACAGTTGGAATGGCGAAATGTTCGTAAAACGCTTTTGAATGAGAAACAGCCGCCAGTACCTTGCTACAAGGCCTCAGAATACATGATCTAGAAACAAATTAACTTAAAAGCAATAGGCACAAACTGGGGATGCACCCCAGCAAAAGCCAGCAAGATAAATATTTGGCATAGACTGCCTAGAGGCAGATTTATTTATATTTTTAAATAGAACTCATGAATTCACCGTATGAAAAGCCTACACACATAACACAGCTGTGACCTTCTGCAGAAAAAAAATCTGAGACCATGAAAACAGTTTTCCCAATGAGCCACATATCCTACCACTCTGATTTCCATGGACTCCAACTTCTGAGCACGAAGTTTCTCACCAACTCTTTGCCTTTGCCATCCTGTATTACACTGACACAGATATTGAGACTACGCACTTTTTTTCCCAGCTTAATTCTTATCTCTTTTTCCTAGCCCAGTATCTTTCTTGCAAACTCATCCCAAGGTATCCCTCCTTCATTTCTCTTTCATGCTGAAAAGCTTACCTCTCATGACCAGTGGATTTCTCTGCTACAAATTCATTCCTCTTAATGTCGTCATTGTCCTTGCTGAATAGTTCTTCCACTCCAGAATTAATTCAGTTCCACGTACTTATTCAGTACTTCCAACTCAGTCCATGAAACTCTCCATCACCAATTTCCATTTCTCCCCTCATCTTCCTAGATGTACATCATCTCTTTGGAGATCTCATTTATTTACTACCTGGGCTTTGTCCTTCCTTCCACATCCTTGTCTGTGGCCCAAACAACTCTATTCAAAGTACTACCCTAAGGATTTTTCTTGTGTGTCTATCATAGCACTCAGAGTATCCCTCCAGTGCTTTCATTAAAGAGAATCTGCTGGCCTCTATTTCCAAAACCCCATAGCCAAGACAACTGAAGACAAATGAATATTTAATGCATGAGAGAAAAAATGGAAACAGAGATGGAGAAAGATTCTTGTGCAATCATCTTTTCTTCTAATTTTCTTCTCCAGGTCATGTAGTCAAAGAAATACCCAGTGTAGCTCTGTTCGTTCTTCACAATGCTGTTAATTAATGCTTTTCCCCTTCCTGACAGGAAAAACACTCAAGAACATTCTTAAACTTATGCATACAAGTAATCACACTTGAAGAGAAGCATATGCTTTATCTCCTTGCTGCAAAATAAATAAGAACCAGAAATAAATTCTTTTGGGCAAGTACCATCAACTTCTAGAGAATTTTAAACAAAAAAAATGAAAAGCCTTCAACACTTACAACTGTGCAAATAACCTTCAAAACGCAAATTGAAGCTTATGCAGCCTGGTACCCACATGCAAACACTCTGCCTCTCCGGCTGCTCAGAGTTTCCCCCACACAGCAACAAACTGAAAACTGCCTTTTCACAGCTGCTATTCTGAAACCTGGGGGAATCAGCTGCAATGCACAAGAACTGGGCTGCTTTCAACTCCGTGCCAGCACTTCTAGGGAGAAGTGGGCACTGGAGACAGGCACTAGGCAAAGGGAACTGGAGTTCAACAGATGCTTTTCCTCTCCCTGCCTCCCCCTGAATGGCAACAGCTAGAAACCGAGGAGAAGTTTGAGTACCAGACCTGAGCATACCACAGCCATCAGCAGGCAGCATGAAGAGTACGTTGGAAAGAAATGTAGGAGGCATCTTTGCAGCTGCTGCGCCAAAAAAACTATATGAAAAGTGACTTAAAGATTAAAAAGTTTAAAAACCTCAGAGGCTGGCACCCAGTTCAGACAGAGTAATGTACTAACTATGGCTTAGTACAGTGAAATATAGGACCAGAGTCAAGGCACAAAGACTAGCACCCCAACACACATCCCTCAAACAGCAGAGCAGAGCCAAACGCTTTCCCAGAAAGAGATGCAACATCCCATCTTCCCCCACGGACACGTCTTGGGTTGATAAATGGGAAGCAAGTTCTGTCCCTGAGCTATTAGCTTACCAGTTCTAGCAAGCATACAAATAAAAGGGAAGCAGCAGGAGACAGGGATGTTAAGCTAGCGAAGTAGAAGACTTGAACACACAAAAAAGACAATGTAACAGGGAAGTAAAACAAGTACTGAGGTATATTACAAAAGCAAAACAATATATACCAAAAGCAACTTCAAGATCACAGTCACTACTATCATAAAACATGGTACCAAGTCAGAAAGAGAAAAACAAGCCTTATAAGCAACATGCAAACAAAGAGGAGATTGGTTAGTAGTGTCCCCCAACATGAACAAATGATGACAGGTGTGCCATAGGGGAGGAAGGGGGGGAAATGCAATGATTAGTCAACTAGCAACCAACAAGTAATTTCTTCCATAGGCAATATTCCACAGTTAAAGACAGCACATGGTAGGTAATGAATATTTTTACGTGTTGTCCCTCTCCAGATACCAGGAAAAGAGCATGGTTCAGAGGTGAAAAGAGTACTTTCACCAGCTTTGTTCTCCCATGGCATCAATGAGGATGTTTCTCAGGTGATGTCAGAGAAAGTGACACAGACAAGATGGGCTGACCTGGTATTCCTGTTTCTCTTTTATCAGTTACCAACAGTTCAGATACACAAAATATAATGTGAGAATAACAACTGCCTGCAAAGAAATGTAAGGCAGCCCATCCTGCCAGTTCCTCCATACTGTTCCTGACAAGATGGCAACAGTCAACTTATCCTTCAAACTCCCTTCCTGCCTTCTCCCTGTAGAAAAAAATCTAACGAGTAGTCTTCCTCAAGCACTATAAATGGGGTATTTGCCCACAGAGTTAACACACTTGTCAATCTGCATGAGTGACAGAAAGAAACATTCTGAAGATCACTCAATTAGGAAAAAAAAAGAGTCTCCTCAAATAATAATTTTAAAATAATCAAATTTATAAAGCAAGCATGGGTAAAACAGGGAAGGAAAACAAAATAAGCAAGCAAAAGAGACTGGTGAATTTTTCAGCCCAGTAAACTAGGTTTGCAGACTGTTTCTACATGTCCACTTCCTTACACAGCTGTTCACCAAAGCCTTTTCCCAGCACACTGCCCAGCGTTTGGCTAAGCCACACTGATCAATGCTGAGCTGGTAGTGCAGCAGAAGAATTTCAGATTAAAACTAAACTGATGGATTGTCATTTCTGAAGTGGTGTTGATTACTAGAAGGCTCTGCTTCTCGTATCATTGTTCAGTATTTCTTCCACCATGGCTGACTGAATTGCCTATCACAAGCAACTTACCTAGTGCAGGCAAGAACAACTCCAAAGAGCAAATTCTGACTGGGTTAAAAACACCTACCTGCAAATAATCTCATCTCAACATGTATAGAGCTGTGGGGGCCACCCTCTTAAATGGCTTTGACAGGATTTACCAAAACATTCTATAATTACTTGACTGAAAAAAAAAAAAAACAGAAACCTTAGAGCACCATGACAAAGTGTTATCAAGGTGTTTGTGATGAGGAAAATAGAGGCAAATAAACCTGAGTTAAAATTACTTTCTGAAGCACTTCACAAAAAAATGGAAATTTGTAAAGGAAACAAACAGAAATGGAAAATGTCTTCCTAGAAAGCTCTTTAGCAGAATTATGACCAGATGGCCAAGTTTTATAGTTAAGCTCTTCCCCTGAAATGTGTCTAGAGTTTCTGGCAACAATGGCTTTGGATGTACTCTCCTTGCTACCTTAGCAGTGGGAAAACAGCATCTTACCAAGAAGGCTCAGAAGGCAGGAGACAATTATTCTTCCACGAAACATGCTCAGCCAATACACATCACCAGCTCAAAAGCAAGGAAAAGTGGGGCTTGGAGCAGGAGAAATAAAGACACTGAGAATAGCAGAGAATAAAGTCTATCCCTGTAACTAACATTTTCCCAATAAAGGTGTTTAGTGAATACACATCATGACAAGTCTCTCCTTTAGAAGTAGAGTCCAAGAAACAGGAAAGACCAAACTCACGAAGTTCACATGAAAATAATTTACTGATTATTACTACTCCTACTTTTGACAACAAACTAGAAGTCAATGTTCTTGGTCTAGTCAAGACTGAGCAGGTGGAGAGAAGAGACGAAATGGAATGAAAACACATCATCATGTATTCAGGAAGTAAACTCATTTAGTTATGATTTCTAAATAGTCACTTCAATTACTTCTGCTACTGATTACCAGTGAAAGCAAGACTTGAATTATCAGCTTTGATGTACTAAGCCTTTCATGCACTATGAAATCTTGTTTAGCATACAAGTGTTACTTCCCCAGTCTTGGATTTCTGTGTGACCACCTGATTACTAGAGTAAATTTTAAAATGCTGGGGAGGAAAAACACTGAAAGAATGCATGTTTTTGTTAATTGTAGCATTTCATTGTCCCTTCCTTCCCCAGGAACTTTAATTTTGATTCACCTCCCAGGTACAGAAGTCACCTTTAGCATGAAGACCCTAAATGAAACTGAGTATGTACATACAAGTGTACAACTGATTAGTATAAACCACAGTTCCCAGGGTCATCATCTAAACACTGACTCTGTGCATTCACACACACACCACTTTGCCTTGATGGAATACAGCCACACAGGGACTGCACTTCTTTTCACACCTAAATCCCATTCTACGGACAAATTCAATCTGCTGGATTGAGATTCAGTTTGACTGGGGCAAGAGAGAAGAAGGAAGAGGAATGGGATCAATTGACTGTTCTCTTCTTTTCTTGGACTAGAAAGGAAGAGGAGTGGAAAGGCAGAAAAATAGAAACGCTGAAATACTTTCCAGAAGACTCATTAAAAAGTGGAAACCACAAAAAAGTGACACTCTTTTTAAACCAGGGACAGACAAACCTTGTTTGATAAAAGCACGACATGCAATGCATTGATGCATTAATATTTCTTTAGAAGTTTGGAAAATACATGGCCAAATGTCCATAAGTATCTATTGAGAATATGTCATTAAGTACACATTAGTTCTACTCTGTAGGACTAACTCCAACTTTGCCAGGATCTGCTACCCCATCTTCACAAATCATGCCATGCTTCAGTTCCACATCTCCAATATTAGCTTATTCTTTCTTCTCCACCACAAACCTGCCATTAACCACACTAAGACAGGATGTAATAGAAGGCCACCAAACATCTCTTAATTGCTAAAAAGAGTATTTCTACCACATATCCTCCAGATTAAAAGAAGAAATGCACCCAGATGTATGTGCACCCACAGTATATGTTTCAGCAAAGTCTGGGCTAAATTACATCGGATTTGGTATTAAAAACAAGTTAGCAGAGTGGATGGACTCTGGTGCATTATGATAGTCCTTTTTTCTTAAAGTTTGATTTCTTTTTTTTTAGATTAATCTTATCTATCACAATAGAACTGGGCTAATTTTATTTAGTGAGAAGAAAGAACGATTAGAAAGGACAACAGAGGAGTGAACACACTGCTGCTTGCATTTAAAATTCTTTATATTACGTAGTATAACTCAGTCCATTAAATATGATGGTTTCAAGATACCGTGTAGTACATTTTAATCTGATACTGAAGCAAGAACATAAGAAGCCCGCCATATTCTAAACCATTTCCTTACTGATATTACAATGAAATTGAAGATATTTGATATGTGAATTCCATCTCATTCCCTTACTGGCTATGTTCCACATTAAAAAAGAAGCAAACTGCATTCTGCAATATTTGCTCAGCAATATGCCAAATGAACTGGTAGAAAGAACAAATTACTTCTGCTCTCAAGCAGGGTGGATACTATTCTTAGGTTATCAGAAAGACTGCCGGTACGGAAGCATTACGAAGAGCGTACAACCAGAGACAGGCAGACTGGGTTGGGGGCTGAAACCCCAGACCACTGTAGGTTCTGGTTCAAAACCATACCTTGAATCACTCAACCACTGGCGATGGGCAGGGTGCGCAGTAGGGAATGGCTCCAGTTAAATAACACGGGTAAGGAATCTCAGTCCAGCTTGCAATGGAGAGCCAGGCACATCACACAAGTCAGACGTGAAGCAAAAGAGCAAGAGTTTAACAGACAGTCCACATCTGTATCAGTGAGAAGGTTAATTCAGGAAATAAGATAGACTTTTACCCTACAGAATGAGTTCAGCTGTCAAAGAACCAAAAGTGTCTTACTGCAGGACACAGTGTAAGACAGGTGGTTGCACACTCACTCCTAAGGCTGACATGGGGCCACCATGCAGCGCTGACTAAAAATCAGAACACAGAAGAAAGCTCCTTCGTAGGGCTCTCAGCAATCCTGAACTTTGATGGTATCAAAGCAGGTTTTCTGACTTCTCAAAACTCAGGACCAGTTCTGCTACCCTATATTCAGTAATTTATTGTGTAATACATCAAATTGTCAAGTAAGAGGAAGGACGTTTATATGCATTTCATACTTTTAGAGAGATGTACAACTCCTAGAAAGAACTATTTTTTTGTTATGTCTTATTTAAAAACATTAGCTCCTGACCAGCAAAAAACAAATCATCCTTGTTCTGCCACTAAATTCCTTAACATAACAAAAATCTGTTTCTACATATAGTAAAGCCAGAAGTCAGAGTTCACTTAAAAAACAGTAATTAGCAAGAGTAACAACTAATTTTAGGTATCAAGTCAGTTCTGTCAATCAGTCTGTTCATTGCTCATATATTAAATCCGCAACTGTTGTATTTCTGTATTCGCTGCACATCAGTAATCTCTTCTCATACATCTTATTAATAAAAATAATTCATACTGTAGTTAATTTTAAAGCACAGCTCCTATACTTAGTGACTGAGATCAGTAAGAACTTAGAAATTTTCAGTATCTTCCACAGTTGATGGCTACAAGGTGTAACCTGGAAGCCAAACAGGAAAATTTCATCAGGAGGGCAATGCAGCACTGGAGCAGGTCACATAGACAGGTTGTGAGACCTCATCTCTGGAGGCCTCTAAGCTTCCTGCTTAAACCTACATTGATATTAATGCTACATCAGGTCAGCTTTGGCTTTGTCCAGTGGGAATTCACACGTAGGTGACCTCCAGATGTCTCTTCAAAATACCATTTCTATGATGACTCTGTTTTGGAGTGGGAAGTCCTCAGCACAGCAGTGAAAATTCTCTGGCAAATTCTCATTTTGCCAGATTTTCTCTGGCTTCCTGCTTACAAGATGTCTTTATAGAGGCTTCACAGTTTAAGTATCTACCAGTTAATAAAAACAGAATGTTCTTCCAGAAATAATCTTATTATTACCGCCACGTTAACTCGTCAGAGAATTCACTAAGCACAAATTACCTATAGCAGGCATAATTCAGACACCCCAAAACATTTAGTACTAAACACTTGGAGATATGGAAGTAACAAGATCATAGAAAGCAAGTAGGAATGATGCCTTTTTTGTGTCCTCTTATTATTCCTCTGGAAAGTGTTGTGGAAGGGGTTTTGCTTGTTTCTTTCTTGTTTGTTTTTATTTGGGTTTGTTTGTTTTACAGAACTGCCTGTAAAACAGAGGGAGAGAAAATTTCTGGACCAAACATTTCTAGACTCAGCTTTTAAGTGGTTATCTGGAAATAAACAAAACTTCAAGTATTCTACCTATTCAGTAGCTCAGAAGGAACAGGGAGTAAGCACCGTTCCCTTACAAATAAATGCCTACCACATACCTGCTCATTGTGGAGAGCTTGTCTCTGAAGCACAAGAGGCAGCGAATAATTTCGGCCAGCCTCCACTGGAAGACCATTCTCATCACAAACACGAATGTTAATCGTTTCTCTCTACAGAGAGACAGCCCTTGATAACCAACGGAACAGAACAGTTTCCTCGTTCACCTCTCTATTATGGGTGAATTCGCTCGAGTTGAGCACAGACGGTCAGAAGAGGAGTTGGGGGAGGCAGCTCTGGGAGGCTGAGCTGCACCTGCCCGGCAGCGCCGAGCAGCAGAACACCCCTTCCTCTGCAAACCGGCCCCACCGCCCCACGGCCGCTCTCCGCGCTCCCATGGCCTTCGCACCGCGACTTCAAGCGCCGCTCTGAAAACTTAGGAGACTTCACCCCTGCCGACTGCCGGATTTCCAGGCGAACGGGCTGCTTCGGAACGCCCGCGCAGCGATGCGGCTTCC
>NW_008615804.1:28700-31329 GCF_000691845.1 Merops nubicus | reverse complement strand
CACCGGGAGCTGCCCGGTGGGATCAGCGTCCCGGGGGTGCAGGAGGGAGAGCGGGACTGGTGCTGGGGGGGCAGCGGGGAACTCAGCTCAGGCCATCCAGCTCCGGCCACCCTGCTGGAGCCCTGCCTGTCACGTTCCCTGTCCCCTCCTGGTGCCAGCTCCTGGAGCTCTGCTTAGGCCGAAAGTCCTCATTAACATTTTGGGAATACGTTAATTCCTTCCTTTCCTATTCCGACCTGCTGACTTTGATTGGCACTATTTTTTACAATAAATGCTTAATTAAAGGCATAATGACTGTATAATGATTGTATTAAAAGCAAGATGATTATAAAAATCAGCTTAGCAGCTGGAGGCAGCGGGGCTGGAATAGCTCGGAGCAGACGTCAGCGCGGCGCAGCCGGGGAGGCTGTGCCTGGGACACGCAGCGACAGAGCCTCCCTGCAGAGAGCTGCTCAGCCTGGAGAGGGGCACTCGGAGGGGATCTGAGCAGTGCTGAGCAAGAGCTAAAGGGCCCCGGGGGGCAAGAGGCTGGGGCCAGACTCTGCTCAGTGGTGCCCAGCCACAGGCCAAGGGGCAACGGGCACCAACTGGAACCCAGGAGGTGCCACCTGAGCAGGAGGAGAAACTTCTTTGGGGTGAGGGTGTTGGAGCCTGGAGGGGGAGTGTGGCGTACCTTGGAGCAGCTGCCCAGAGAGGCTGTGGAGTCTCGTGCTCTGGAGAGATCCCAAACGTGGCTGGATGCCATCCTGTGTGGCCTGCCCTAGGTGATCCTGCTGGAGCCAGAGGGTTCAGAGGAAATGATCTCTAGAGGTCCCTTCCAACCCCTAACATTCTGGGATTCTGTGATCTTGTCTCTGAGGTGTGATGGGCATGAAACATGACAGTTGGATACACGGGCCAAGTTATGTCATGTCCTTGAAGCAGTGATGAGCATGACATGAAACTGGGTTAGAGCAGAAGTGACCCAGGAGAGGGACTGTGACAAACACCTGCAGAGCCTGTGGCTTGTGTTCTGCTGGCCCACGTGCTGTGCTGTAGGACTGTGGGGCCAAGGGCAGTGTGTTCTGTCTTGGTCTGGTTGCTGCTTTATAGGATCCTGCCCTTGCCCTTCTAATGGCACTCGGGTGGATCCCATCTGCTCCTGGGGACTTTTCAGGTCCCCAGGCCTTCAGCCTAATTGCTTTTGCCTGCCTGAGTCTGAAGGTGCCAGGGAAGTTGCACTGCAGTCGGTGGCAGATGGTGCAGGGGAGCAGGGGCTGAGCTCTGTCCCTGCTGTGCCCCTTCCCTCTCTGTGCCCATTCTCCAGGTCATGTCCCCATTCAGCCATAGCCATCTCATTTCCTCCACTGCTCTCTTTGAGCCCTGTGCCACCTCAGGCCACATCTGGTTCCAGCAGTGCCTCTCTTCCTCTGCAGGAGCTGCGGCCCCAAACTTAACAAGGTACCAAAGAGACAATTTTGAAATGTCCCCTCAGCCCTGACTGTTAGTGGTGCCTTGCCTGGGTCAGGGTGCTCTGGGTGGGAAGCTGGAGGCTGCAGTAAAGCAGAAGCAGTTGATGTAATGTTCAAGGCAAGTTCTGAAGAAAAGTTGCAATCTTTAAGCGTGTGCTGCTGAAGCAGTGGCAGGAACAAACCCTGAGAGAAGCCCCTGGATCTTTTTGTCTAGAGCTCTGTGCCTCCAACATGAGTTACGGCCCTTCAAGCGCAGGTTGTTTGTAGCAGGGCATGTTCTGGTGGCTCTAGGTGGGAGTCACGGGGTCGCTGGCTGAAGTGTCCTGGCAGAGGTGGTGCCTGCAGGCAGGAGCTGCAGAAGGGACTGGGTGCTGCTGCTGGGGGCCATGGGCACTGCTGCTTCACTGCCCCACGGGGCTGCTCTGCTTGGAGCATGGCCTGGGCAGTGGGGGGTACAGAGCTGCCCACACAGACCTCTGCCTGTGCTCCCAGAGGGACAACTCTATGTGCAAACCTCTGCCAGGCCCCCGGGGCGTTTGCTTTGTGTTCTCAACGGGGCTGAGCCCCGGGCTGGTCTCTGCCTGCCCCGGGACAGGGGGAGTGCTGGGTTGTGCCTGGTGGGCACGCCGAAAAGGCAGCAGAAAAGGCAGCACTTCTTGTGGGTGGACAGAGCTGGTCCAGGCTTGTGGGAGGAACTCCTGTGACAGGAACCCAGCACAGCCTGGCTGTCTGCAGCCGTGGGCCCAGCTGTGTCCCACCAGGGCAGGTGGCTGCTGCAGCATTACGTGGCTGGTTCCTTGGGCCACTGTGAAATTGAATTCTCCCCGGGATTTTTTTCAGGAACAGTGAGGAAATTCATCCCACCTCATCCCTCTTCTTTCATTTCTAATACAGCAATGAAGATTTTCCTTTCTTTTCATCCTTCTTAGTTTTAAAAATTTAGACATAAAATATCCCGCATGAAAAATAGCAGGGTACCAGAAAAAGTCGTGTCCATCATCTTGGCCTTGTCCTGTATAGGAGCAGACCAAAGTGCCCTGTCCTCAGAACTAGGGGCTCTGAGGCTCCTTACGTTGGGGTCTCTTTTGTCCCTTCCTCTCAGGGTGATTTTCATTTTCTGTGTGGCTTGGCAGTCTGTGATCTGGCACGTGGCACGGCTGCTGGGGGTGGCTTGGTCC
>NW_008615804.1:16908-28669 GCF_000691845.1 Merops nubicus | reverse complement strand
TGCTTGGCTCCAGCAGCAGTCCTGCTGGCCCTGTGCTCGGAGGCTGCTCCAGGAGCATCCTTTCCTGAGGACCCCCCACAGGCCTGGCCAGCCCCTGGGCTCCCCCCCAGCTGCTCCCCACGGGGGCTGTAAGGCACACCACAGGCTCCTGGTGACACCAGCGCCTGCAGCTTGAGCAGTGTCCCCACGCTGTGCTGAGACTTCTCTGCTCTGCTGTGATGGCAACTTTCAGCCCTGAAAATTCTTAGATTTTAGGTCTCTTCTGTATGGTCTCAATATGTGTCCCCTCACGTGCTGCCTGAGCCCTACCGTGACTCACGGAAAGAAGTCTGGAGACAGAAATTCTTCAGTGGTGATTACTGGCTTCTTTATTTGAGGAGGAAACATTGTTCTGCTGCAGGAGTAGCCTTGTATGGTAGACTTTGAAACTCTCCTTTGACTGATTCTGCTGGTGGGTTTTGGTCAAGATCTCCACTAGCCACCAGGATTAGTCTGGTCATAGACAGCACCTGCAAACTCACCAGAGGTGAGTAAGTGACTGGAGAGCCCACAGCTTTATTTCTGTCTGCGTGGAGATACCTCTTTGTGGCAGGGTGTCTGGAGAGTCCCCTCCTGAGCCAGCACTTTCTGTGTTGTGCTGCTTCCAGGAGTGATTTGTTTTCATAGTATAAAGAGAACATGTGTCCTCTGAGTGAGGTGACTCCACTTATCTTGCTTTGAGGCTATTTTTTATTGCTGAGAAGTCATAGAGGTAGGGCAGGTGGCTGTGGCTGAAGGATGCCAAGAGGCCCTCGTGGAGGAGCACAAGCCCTGTTTGGATGGGAGTGACTGGAGCTGTGGAAGCTCCATGTGTGCTGCAGTCCTGTGTAACCCAGCAGTAACCCAGCTCACCGGGTGCTCTGCACGTGAGCTGCTGAGTTGCTGGTGTGGTTCAACTGTGCTGAACCCCAGGCGTGGGACTCCCCGGGGGGGTGCTGAGGGAGGGTCTGGCTCTGGGGAGCACGTTAGGTTGAGGCAAGACCTGGGCAGAAGTTCTCACCCAGTGGTGTGCAGCTGCTGAGCCTCTTCTGCAGAGGACTTGCTGGGTCTGCAGCAGGGAAACGTGGGGTGCAAAGTCAGGGAGAACTGGAGCATATGAAGGGCTGGGAGAGGGTCCAGCTGCAGGGTATCTGTAGGACTGCCCACTGGAGAGCAAAATGCTCTCCTCAGCGGGTCGGATGGCACGGGAGTGTGCTTCTGTCCGTGGGCCACACGGAGCTGGCTGAGGGGCCACACAGAGCTGTGGGGTGTGAGGAGGCCTGGGGCAGTGTGGGTGTGTTGGGCTGGTGGGGGTCTGGGCTGGGGGTGTCTGTCCATGCCTGGTGGACACGAGGTCTCCATTTCCATCCTGTGTGCAGACTCTGCCTTCTCGTCTGCCCTCGGTGAAGGAGCAAGTGGTGTCTAGTGAAGGCTTGTTCCAGTGTAACCAGGATCAAAAGCCTCCCCAGGGCTTTCAGCAGAGCACTGGGAGGCGGGTGAACAAACAATTTTTTCTGTTCAGCTGAAGGCCTCGTGTGAATCCTTCCTATTTTCCCTAATTTCTTTAACTGCCAACTTGTCTCTCCCTCGGTGTTTTATTAATAAACCCGAGTGCAATCTGTCGTTGTGATGAAAGGACCCTGTGACATCTGCCAGAAGGATTGTACACAGTCAGTTTATTAATTTGATGGGGCATTTGAAACCAGCTTTTATAATTGCTTTTTGATTTTGTAACAAGCAAGGCAGCTGCACAGGGTGAAAGGCTGGGCAGCCCTGGCATCTGCTGGGGGCTCGCTGGCTCCACTGGCCCCTGGGGCTTACAGCCTGACCCACGGGGGGGCCGTGAAGGTCACCGGGGCTGGGAGCCCCCCAGTCTGGGAGCTGGGCTGCAGCCTCATCCTGGGACTGGGGACTGCACCTTCTCAGGGCTCACGTTCCCCAGAGGAGAAGGTCCTGCAGCGTTGGTGCACAAACCCTCCTGGGGTCTGGGTGTCAAGAGCTGTGAGTAACTGTGTGTTGGAGAGCAAGGAGCACGTGTGCTCAGGCTGAGCAGGCTCTGAGCACCCCTTGGGCAGTGTCCTGCTGGGGAAGAGGACCTGGGAGTTCATGGGGCTCAGAGCAGAGGATTTAAGGCCATGTGGAACTTTACATTGCTTGGCTTAGCTTCCAGTTTTGTCTATTTCTGTATAGACACAGGCAATTTAAATTGAAAGGAAAAGAAACCCTTAATAGTATGAGAAAACAATAATAGGAAGAAGCTTGGAGCCTGTTAAGCTCTGGAACTAAGTGAAGGTCCCAGCACAACACTGCTGCTCCAGGGAGGACCTGCCCCAAAAGTGGGTCAGTTGCTGGTGATGTTTCAGAGCTCAGCAGCAGTAGCTCACAGCTGACACTGGGCAGAGCTGTGCTGGCAGCATGGCTCTGGCAGTGTCCCCTTTCCTGGGTCCCCTTTCCTGGGTCCCCAGTACAGCACTGGCCCAGGAGTGAAAATGGGAAGGGGAGGAGTGTGGCCAAGAGGCCGTGTCACCTCCCTGTCACCTCCAGCCAGCCTCTCAAACGGGCTGGGGGGCTTGGGTTAACGGCCAGGGGACGTGAGAGCTGGCCCAGGACGTGGGGTTCTTGCACAGGTCTGGTCAGTGGTCGCGTGTTTGCTGGGAAATTATTTTGGAATAAGGCAGCCTGGAGACCTGTGTGTGACAGAGGCGCCTCTTTCCTCTGGACGTACCTTGGCTGCCCAGCATGTGGTGGGCTGGCTCCATGGTGTGATGTGCATCTGCTCTTGGAGGGAGGTCAGGGTGCCTCTGGAACCCTTTCCCATTTTGCAGCCTTCAGGAGTTTGTCTTTGCTGGTGATGTGTCTGCCAGGGACCAGCTCTGCTGGGGTGGGGTTGGGTGTAGGCTGGCACAAGATCTTAGCAGTGCAGTCAGGCTTGTGGCTTCAGCCATGCTTGGACACACCGTGTGTGGCTGATCTGGAGCCGCAGGGATCCCTGCACAGCCCGGGCTCTGGGAAGCCCTGAAGCCCCGTGGCACATGGACAGCAGTGGTTCTGTTGGCAGGAGGCCCCAGGTGATCACCCCGTGGATTACTGAGCACAGCAGACGTGTCACTTGCAGTCACGTGCCAGGTTTGAGAGGCCTGTGAGTGTTCAGCTGGAGCAGAGAAGCCTCAGAGGGGATCTGAGCAGTGCTGAGCAAGAGCTAAAGGGCCCCGGGGGGCAAGAGGCTGGGGCCAGACTCTGCTCAGTGGTGCCAGGGACAGGATTTGGTGTCTCATTCTGCCACTCAATCTGGTGTCATCTGTGAACTTACTGGGGCTGCACTTGATCCCAACATCCAGATCGTTGGTGGAGAAACTGGCCCCAAAACTGAGCCCTGGGGACACCACTTGTGACCAGTCTCCAAAGGGATGGAACTTCTCAAGCCAGATTTGAATACAAGACTAGAACAAGAGGAAACAGCCACAAGTTGCCCCAGGGGAGGTTGAGGTTGGCCCAGAGAAGAAATGTCTTCACCACAAGGGTTGCCCAGGGCTGTGCCAGGCTGCCCAGGGCAGTGGTGGAGTCCCCACCCCTGGAGGGGTTTCCAGGCTGTGGAGATGTGGGGTGAGGGACACGGGGCAGTGGGGACCTGGCAGGGCTGGGGGAATGGTTGGACTCCAGGATCTGAAGGGACTCTCCCAACCAAAATGACTCCACAATTCTGCCTGGAAGCAGAGTGCTCTGCAGGCCATGCTGCACTCCAGGCATGGTGCCATCCTTGGGACTTGCCAAGGAGGAGCCAGGAGCAGGAATATGGCCATGCATCCCTCTAGGAGGAAAGCTCTGGTGTGAGGAGAGATCCTGCGTTCCTCAGAGCGAGATGGGAACCACACCTCATGAGCAGAGACCTGGGCCAGTGGCTTCTGCAGCCCCAGCACTAATAGAGCAGGAGAGGGAAAGTCTGGGGAGGCAGACGAGAGGAGGAAGAGTCTGCTTGAGCAGTGGATGAGACGAGGCTTGGCCTGGGCCCAGCATCATGAATAACTGAGCAGCTTGGGTGCTGAGAGTGACATTTCTAACAGGGAGGAAACAATAACAGATCAAAGTGGGCCGAGTCTGTCTGAGGGACTGGGTAGGGAGGCAGCTGCTGGGGTTACTCTGGAAAGGAGCAGTCGCATGTCAGCGTGTGGGCTGAAGAGAGGGGAACCCGTGGCCACTGTGGGGTGAGGGGGTTATTTTCTTTTTTCCATTTCCTTTGGTCTTGGAACCTGTGAAGCAAAAGAAAATGGGAGCTTCAGGAGGAACAGAGGTGGTAGGAACAGACTAGAGAGTTGTGCAGTCCCAGCCACTGGAGAGCTTGCTGGCCCGTGGGGAGAGCATGGCTTGGTGGGCTCTGGAGTCCTGCTTCAGGCCGTGCTGCAGGGCTGAGGCAGGAGCAGGTCCTGGAGCAGCAGCCCGTGGAGTCAAGCAGCAAGGCAGCTGCCAGGGCAAATATGGGGTGCAAGGAGGTGGTCTTAAAGAGCTGGCAGTGCTGAGCTGGTTCTGGATGGAGTCTTTGAGGGTTAAATGGGGTTGAAATGAATGCAAGGAGCAGACTGGAAGGGTCGTGGTCTGACTGGGACCATTGCCCTGTGCCTGCAGCTGGCTGGGCCCACCAGCATCTCTTCAGCAGGCAATCCTCCACGAGACCTGAAGGATGCCACAGTGGATTCTCCAGGGGAGAAGTTTGCAGGTACAGTGGAGTGTGTAGGAGGCGGCATAAAATAGTTTGGAAGATGTGTCTGGAGATGAATTAGAGCTGCAGGTGGGGCAGGGGAAAGTCGGGTCGGGAGAACAGTGGTGGAAGGTGGGTTTGTGCCTCAGAGCTGAAGGTAGAAGTGTCTGCATTGGTGTGAGTGGAGAGGGAGCTGGCAAGAGAACCCTCAGGCGTGGCTGAGAGAAAGCCAAGATGATCTCAGCCCTGCTGTGAGCTTTCCCTCCAGGGTCCTGCAGCAGCAGCTGAAGAGATCCTTGCAGGCAAACCCAGCTCGAGACCGTGGCAGTCGCTTGAGCCTCTTTGGGCTGTGGGGCAAAGGCCAGTGTAGCACAGGACTGGGGAATGGCAGCAGGACCTGCCTGCCCAGGGTCTGGGGTCCGGAGCTGATAAGCTGTGACTTGGCTCATTGCAGACATTTTTTCCCAGTTTGTCCTGTTTGTGAATCTCTTCAGAACGTATTTGGGCATTTCATGGGCACACCCCAACACGACTCGGTGTATGCCTCATTACCATGTTTATAGCCAGTCAAATTGCCAGTGACCTTCAGAGCTGGTGGTTGTGCCTGAGTCGCCCAGCTTGCATCCGTGATTTGTAGCCCTCAGCAGACCATTTATTTCTCTTCTCCTGTCAGCACCAGCTTTTTCTGGCCCACTGTGGTGTTGCCCGCTCAGTTGAAGGCCCCCGTGGGAGCGGAAGCCTGTCACAGGGAGCTCTGAGCTGGAGAAGTCCCTGACTTTGCAGAAGAAAATGAAACAGGCTTTTGGAGTGACTTTGTCAGGAGAGACTGCTGAGATGGCATCCACCTGTCACGTCAAACCCTGCTAAGTCCAGCTGAATCCAAGCTGCTGCTTTGTGCTGTCCTGTTGGTGTGCCAACTGTGAATTGCTTTAGCTTCAGAGCTGCTTGGCATCCATCTGCTCCTGTCCCTGCCAGCCCAAAAGCTTGTGCTCTCTGTGCCTCAGTTCTGAAGAAGCTGTGTGTTCATACAGCAAGAACAGTTTGAGTGAACTGACTGAGGCTGAGGCACCTTTTCATGTCAGCCTTCACGGGTAAGACCAGGCTTCAGCAGTCCCAGGTCCCTGAGACCCGTGGGGTAGTCCATGGCAAGGCAGGCAGACCCTCAGTGGAGGAGGACCAGGAACATTCAACCAAACTGGACCTGTGTGAGCCCATGGGCCTGATGAGATGCACCAGCGAGTGCTGAGGGAGCTGGCTCCTGGCTTTGCCAGGCCACCTTCCATCACCTTTGAAAGGTCGTGGTGCTCAGGAGGGGTTCCTGGGGGCTGGAAGAAAGCAAATGTCACTCCTGTTTTCAGGAAGGGAAGGACAGGGTGTGGGGAATTCCAGGCTGATCACTCCCACCTTGATCCCTGGGAAGGTGATAGATCAGCTAACCCTGGGAATAAACCCTTTCCAAGCCTGTGAGGGACAGGTGTTGGCTGGGAGCAGCCAGGCTGGGTTTGTGAAGGGGAGCAGGGTTTCAGCAGCTCCCTCCCTGCCTGCCTGGCTGCTCGGGTGAGGCCAAGGCAGTACATCTTGTTTGTCTTGACTTGAGCAAGGGTTCTGTGCTGTCTCATTTAACATCCTCAGAGAGAAACTGGTGAAATATGGACAACGTGAAGTTTTTAATGTCATTAGAATAGACTCAGCTTGCTGTTACCCTAAAATCTGTGTTCAGCTTGATGCCAGCCAGGCTGAAACATCAGTCCTCGAGAAGCAGCAAATCTTAAAAAGGAGGTCTGTGTGATGAAGAGCCAAGTGTAACAGTACAAGAACAGAAGGCTCTGGAGAGCTGGATGAGCTCTCCTCCACGAAGGGCTGGTTTGGAAGCTGGAAACACAAAGTACAAGAAAAGGGAAATTCTCCACTGGGAGGTGTTAGCAGAGCTGCTAAAGCACGGACGGGAGCAGTGGGAAATAGAGTACGTGATTTGGGTCTGTTCCAAACTGTAACAACATCACAACCTTTGGAGAGCAGGAGCATTTGCATCTCAAGAAAAGATCTGGAGAAGAGACCGAAATGAGTCCCCTGTTTGTAAGTCAGGCTGCCTTGTGGGTCTGCTTGTCCCTGGCTTCCCAGGGCTGATGCCTGGGTACGACCCTCGCGAGGCCCCTCGGGGAACTTGCTTTGGCTGCTGGAGCAGAGTTTAGTTCAGAGACAGCTCTGGTGTTTGGCTTCAGCTGCGAGTGACACGTGGGTGCAGGGGTAAGAAAGCTGGGGACAAGCTTTTGAGCAGGGCTTGTTGGGGCAGGACAAGGGAGGGTGGTTTGAAACTAAAAGAGGGAGATTTAGATCAGAGAGAAGGAAGGTATTACTGGCACTGAGGGTGGTGAGCCCCTGGCCCAGGCTGCCCAGAGAGGTGGTCACTGCCCCATCCCTGGCACCATCCCAGGGGAGGTTGGCCGGGGCTCTGAGCACCCTGCTCTAGCTGGGGCTGTCCCTGCAGGGGGTTGGACTGGATGAACTTTGAAGGTCCCTTCCCACCAAAAGCAGTCTGAGTCTCCGATGGTTCTATGATAGCACTGCTGGTGAAGTGCTGGGAGGGACCTGAGCTGGAAGGGTAGCAGCACACAGCAGAGTGTGGATGTATCTGTGCCTTCTGCCAGTCGGGATATCACACACCACAGCAATTCATGTGTTTATTCATTAATTTAAAAAGAAAATAGTTGTTCCATGAGTTAGGAGCCGCAGAAGCGTGGGCCTGGCAGTGGGACTGTGGTGTGTCAGGGGGAGCTGTGCTGCCAGGCCTGGAATCACACCCTCCTTCCTGTGCTGACAGCCCAGTAAAGCTGGGAGTTAAACCTTACGTTTTGTTCCCCCAAGTGGCACTGGTCTGGCAGACCTGGGAAGGACAACGTTCCCTGCATGGCCCTCGGGGTGGGTGGTGAACACCCAGGGGGGACTTGCCCAGAGGTGTTGGCCCCAAGACACACCAAGAGAATGAGAAACGGTGCCTTAAAAATAGTGTGGCCAGCAGGAGCAGGGCAGGGATCATCCCCCTGGGCTGGGCACTGGGGAGACTGCAGCTTGAGTGCTGGGCTCAGTTATGGCCCCTCCCTCCCAGAAGGCCCTTGAGGGGCTGGAGTGTGGCCAGAGAAGGGCAACGGAGCTGCTGGGGAAGGGTCTAGAGGCCAAGTGTGGGGAGGAGCAGCTGAGGGAGCTGGGGGTGCTGAGCCTGGAGCAAAGGAGGCTCAGGGGAGACCTTCTGGCTCTGCACAGCTCCTGACAGGAGCCTGGAGTCAGGGGGGGTCGGGCTCTTCTCACCCTCAGAGCCTTCTGGTACAGATTTTATTATTATCAAAGGGTTTATCTTGAGCTGCTCCTGCTGAGGTTCAAAGACCTGGTTGCTGAGAACTGTGTTGTACCAGTGGTCTCATTTGCTTGGTGATTTCTGTTAGCCAGAGCTGAGTCACTGCGGAGCAGCTCTGTTCCTTCTGCTGGTTGCAGTGCAGTCTGAGGAGAAGGAGGCTGTAGGGTTTCCTCATGCTTGCTGGTGGCCTCATCACAGTCATCATGTTGCCAAAGGGCCTTTTTTTGGTGATCGGCCAGAGGAGGTTCCTCACCTTTTGTGAGGGCCCGGCAGGAGGTGGGAGGGAGCATCCTGCAGCCGTTGTGCTGGGTCTGGTCCCAGGCCCTGCCTGTGGAGCTGTGGCCTGTGCCTGTGGGGAAGCAGCAGCTCTCTGGCCCACAGGCCCCTGAGCACATTTCGCAGCACAGGCAGTGTTAAAATGAAGGTGGAGTTTCTGCTTTCACAGCCACAAGGCCAAGTTATGATTCCAAAGCTGGAGAAACAGTCACAGGAAAACAGCATAGGATAAGATGATGCAACAGACCCCACGTCAGCCCCTTCCTGCAGCTGTTGTCCAGGGATTTGTTGGGGAGCTGAAGAGCCCAGTTCAGTGTCCCCTCCCAGTGCTGAGGGGTTTCTAGCAGCTCCTGGAGTGTCACAGCACGTCCTGAGGAACCCACAGCTCCCGGCTGGTCAGGGGTGTCCTGACGTGGTGGGGCTGGTCTGAGGAGCTTGTTCCCCAGGTAAGGCTGAGGGGGTGCTCTGAGGTGGCTGACAGCAGGGACCCCAGATGCTGACTCTCCTGCTGGTTCCTTGCCTGGAGGTCAGATGAGTTGCCCTTACAAATGCACTGGAATGGTTTCCAAAGGGTGGATCAAAAGCTGCTCACTTCTGGGTGACGTGCAGCAGTTCCTCTGGAGCTGGAGCATGTTCTTGTCTCCATGTAACACCCCAATCCACGGCCTGTTCCTGAGACCACTGCCTTACAGATGGTGAGGGAAGTGTCGTGAGCCAGGGTAACCTGGACACCCCTCACAGCTCAGCCTGGACACCCCTCAGCCTGGACACCACTCACAGCTCAGCCTGAACACCCCTCACAGCTCAGCCTGGACACCCCTCACAGCTCAGCCTGGACACCCCTCACAGCTCAGCCTGGACACCCCTCACAGCTCAGCCTGGACACCCCTCACAGCTCAGCCTGGACACCCCTCACAGCTCAGCCTGGACACCCCTCACAGCTCAGCCTGGACACCCCTCACAGCTCAGCCTGGACACCCCTCACAGCTCAGCCTGGACACCCCTCACAGCTCAGCCTGGACACCCCTCACAGCTCAGCCTGGACACCCCTCACAGCTCAGCCTGGACACCCCTCACAGCTCAGCCTGGACACCCCTCACAGCTCAGCCTGGACACCCCTCACAGCTCAGCCTGGACACCCCTCACAGCTCAGCCTGGACACCCCTCACAGCTCAGCCTGGACACCCCTCACAGCTCAGCCTGGACACCCCTCACTGCTCAGCCTGGACACCCCTCACTGCTCAGCCTGGACATCCCTCACTGCTCTCCTCCACGTTCTGACTGGGATGTGCAATGAACTGGCCTTGGAAGGGCTTGAATTCAAGTGGGAGGTGCACATCAGCCGTTCTCTGGATAAAATGCTCCTTCCTGTGGGGAGGCCACACCTCAAATCTTGAGTTCAGTTTTGGGCCCCTCCCTCCCAGAAGGCCCTTGAGGGGCTGGAGCGTGGGCAGAGAAGGGCAACGGAGCTGCTGGGGAAGGGTCTAGAGCCCAAGTGTGGGGAGGAGCAGCTGAGGGAGCTGGGGGTGCTGAGCCTGGAGCAAAGGAGGCTCAGGGGAGACCTTCTGGCTCTGCACAGCTCCTGACAGGAGCCTGGAGCCAGGGGGGGGTCGGGCTCTGCTCCCAAGGGACAAGGGACAGGACAAGGGGAAAGGGCCTCAAGTTGCCCCAGGGGAGGTTGAGGTTGGACATGAGGAGAAATGTCTTTCCCACCAGGGTTGTCCAGGGCTGTCCTAGGCTGCCCTGAGCACTGGTAGAGTCCCTTTCTGTGAAGCAGGGAGGCTTTAAAATCCATGAAGATGTGAGGGAGATGGTTTAGTGGGGACCTGGCAGTGCTGGATTAACGGCTAGAGTTGATGATGATGAGGGTTTCTTCCAGCCAAAATGATTCTGTGACAACAGGGGTTGTATCTGGGCACTCCAGGTATGACATATAAATGGGGAAGACCCAGAAAGGTTGGTCATGCTTGCCCCCTCCCTTTGTTCTTTCTTGCATTGTGCACATTTTTGTTCTCTGGGCTGCTCTGGGAATGACAATATTTTTCTCTGTGGCCATAGGAAACGTAGTGGTGACATCTGATGCATTTTTAAATGTCCCAAAACAACCCAGATGTTTCTTGTGGAGCCTGCTAGCATAAGGTGTGGGGGATCCAGTTGCAGGGAACTGGGAGCTGGCAGCTGACATTGAATGTGCATTTGCTGGCAGAGGGTTTCACAGCAGAAAGCTCAGGCTGTTTGGTAACCTCACACTGTGCTGGCTGGTCTGCTTTGGGCCCCAGTTCATTTGTCAGGTGTACTGGGAAGTGCTGGTTTTGTCTGTAGCTCTCAGTCGTTTGTGCCCTGGCTGCCTGAAGCCTTTTCAGACGGCAGTTGGTGAGGAGTTCAAGCTGATCGCTCTCTGGTTAATGAGGACACTCCTGATGTGATTCTCTGTTAAAATCTCCTTGACTCTGAATTCATTTAATCTTCAGAGCACATTTCCAGACTTCCTTTCTGTTTCTCTAAGCTTTTGAGCAAATAGACCCAAAGCCTAATGGGCTGGGAGAGTGCTGCAGTGGCAGGGCCTGCCCGTTCGCTGTGCCTCCTGGAGTGCTGCCGCCCGGCCCTTTGAGCAGGACACCCCAGTTCTCAGAGTGGCTGGTGGGGTCACCTTGGCCAATTTCTTGTGTTCTCTGCACCTCATTTTCCTTACAGGGCTGTGATTTCTCTGTTGCTCTGAGGATGTCAGAAGTTCCAGTTGGTAGCATGCTTCCAGGAGATGGTTTTACCAAAGCCCACCCGTTAACCATCCCTCTTACAAAGGCAAAAGCTTCCAGCTCCCTGTCCCACTTCTCAGCATATGGCTGCATGTTGACCCTTGTCTACACTGCCTCTCTTACAGACATGGGTGAAAGAAGCTTCTGAAGGCTTCTTGAGGTGCTTTTTTCCTCCAGACCATGCCTGACCCCAGAGAGATGTTGTGTGCTCTGCCCCGCCGTGTCTCCCCTGCGTTAACACTGTCCCACGGTCACTCTGGCCCCTCCTTTGCCTGGCAGCCCTGCTGGGTCTCACGTACCTGTTTCTTTCTTCCCACAGTGCTGAGCATTGGTGAAGGTGGATTTTGGGAAGGGACAGTGAAAGGAAGGACTGGCTGGTTCCCGGCAGAATGCGTTGAAGAGGTGCAGATGCGACAGTATGACCCACGGCAAGGTAAGGTGCCCCCTGGATGGAGTGTCCATCTCCAGACGTGCAGAGTAACTCACTGTAAACTGATAGCAGCCTGTGAGCTCTTCGTGCTGGGCGGTGGGCACATCTGAAGGGCTGTACCTCGAGGAGTTAGCTTGTGTTGCTGGGTGCATTCCCACCCCGGGTGGAGGCACTGACCCTCAGAGGGTGGGCGGTGCTGCCGTGAGCAGGGCAGTCCTCGGGCCCCGGGCAGAGGT
>NW_008615804.1:16536-16827 GCF_000691845.1 Merops nubicus | reverse complement strand
GGCCTGCGGTGCAGGGTGGGCTGCAGTGCAGGGTCTGCTGCAAGCCACGGGCAGCGAGGGAACGTTGCTGTTGATTGGAACCTGCAGCCCCATGGTACATTTTAGAAGACTTCAAAAGAGAAAACAGTGGTTTGTGTGTGTGTGTTCTAGTCTGACAGAAAATCCTGGAAGCGTTTGTGACTCAGCCCTGGCCCTCCTGACCCTCTCTCTCCAGCACTGGCCACCTCCCGACAGGAGTGTGCCACGGCAGGGGCGTGGTGGGGTCGGGGGGCGGAGTGGTGCCTGTGCCGA
>NW_008615804.1:13139-16450 GCF_000691845.1 Merops nubicus | reverse complement strand
GCCCAGGTGTCGTTCTGCTGCCAGCCTGGGGACCGGGCGGCAGCACTTCTGGGGGGCCTGAACTTGGCCCGCTGTAAAGTGACTGGGGAGAACATCTGGGTCTTTCTATTCAGTGTACTGCTTAGGAGAGAAGTGGCCCTGATTTGAGAAATTCAGTGAAGTTCACTTTGCATATTCAACGAGCTTTAAAATCCACCCAGCTGGATTCTGGGAGGTGAGAGTTACACTTTGATCGTGGAGTTGGAAACCAGGCTGGAGCAGAGGAAGAAGGGGTCTCCTCAGCAGCACTCTGCTCCCCAGCCCCGTCCTGCTCGGGCTGTTCCTCCACTCCCAGCTCCAGCTGGTGCTGCCCGTGGGCCCTGAGCCACCGTGGCACCGCTGCGCTGGCACCGCCGCCTGTGCCTGCCCTGGCCAGGGGGCTCCTCTGGGACCCTGCTGCCCTGAGCCCAGCCTGCCAGCAGGGAGGCAAGTGTGTTTCTGTGTGTGGGAAATGCTTGGTGACAGTGGAGGCTGGAAACGGGGATTCCTGATTCCTCCTGGTTCAGGGGTGGTAAGGGAAGCTGGGACTTGAGTGGAGAAGGCGCCACCTTCCTCCCTCTTGTTCTGTACTGGGGCTGTATCCTGGAGCCAGTGCAGTGTGCAGGGGCTGTTTGCCCAGTCCTGTGATGGGAAACAAGAGAATAGAGTAATGGATGTGGCTGACAAGCCCTTCCTGTATCCAGGAGTTCATGTTTGCTGGGTGCTTTCTTGGAGAGTGTTCCGTGTTTGGGTTAAATTGAAGTTGTGTAGTGAAATGTGAAAAGCAGATGGTGCTCAGGCACTAAAGCTGGAGCAGAGGCATGAGTGTTTTCCTCCAGCTGGCATGTCCCCCGCCATGGTTCTGGCTTTTGCCGATTTGTAGTTTTCCAGACAAATCTGAGGCACAATCTTCAGGTGCAGATTGTTTGTGGAAGGTGGTGTGGGTAAGACCATGACGTCTGTGCACAGAGGAGGGTTTAGCTGTATGGACGTGGTGTTGCTCTGCCACTGCTCATCAAGACTGAAGAGAAACGTCAATTTCCTGAGCTTGAGTAGAGCTGGTGAGGCTGTGCACGGGTGGGGGGGTTTGGGCCTGACTGTGCTTTGATGGGCCCCAAAGCCACGTCAGCCCTGCAGACATCTCCAGCTGTGTGGGTCGATGGAGGGAGGTGGCAGGGTCCTGTGGCAGGGTCCTGTGGCAGGGTCCTGTGGCAGGTGCCTGCCTAGACTCTTGTTGGAACCCATTGAAGACAACTGTGACAAGGATGGGGGCAGCTCAGGAAATTCATTGTGATCTTCATTGAAATTCAGAGAGAGCAACTTTCAGGGTTGACATTTTGGAGATGGTATTAGGATATTCCTTTAACCTGTGTGTATTTTCTTGCTTTGAGGGAAAAGGCCATGAGCTGCATATTGATCTGCCTAAATGAGCCAAGTTCTCCTCTAGGAGTGCCTCTGGGTCAGCACTTCCCTCCCAGGCCCCAGTTCATGGGTGCTGCAGTGTGTGTTGACTCTGAAGGGAGATGTCCTGTTGCCCACCTCTGTGACAGGCCCCAAGGCAGAAACTGGAGTTTCTCACTGCCCAGTGAGGGCTCCCTTAGGTGTCTCCTGTCTGTGGAACTGAGATCCTTTGGGGCCTAAACAGACTTTCTTTGGTAAATAACTCGAACTCTCTGTATGTTGTAAACTGTTTTCTTCTGGCCCTGCTGAGTTGGAGATCTCTGCTTTTGCCCATCTTTCCATGCAGATGATCCTTCTTGTATCACCCTCACATCCCAAGAGGAGATTCGAGTTTTAGTTATCATAGCTCCATGGAATGGTTTGGGTTGGAAAGGACCTTAAAGATCACCTTGTTCCAACCCCCTGCTATAGATAGGGGCACCTCCCACTAGACCATGTTGCTCAATGCCCCATGCATCTTGGTCTTGAACATGTCCAGGGATGGAGCATCCACAGCTTTCCTGGGCAGTCTTCCAGTGTCTCCCCATCTTCATAGTGAGGAACCTCCTCCTTACATCTAATCTAAATCTCCCCTCTTCCCGTTTGAAGGCATTACCCCTTGTCCAGTCACTGCAAGCCCTTGTGAAAAGTTCATCCACAGCTTTCTTGTAGGCCCCTTTGACATACCAGAAGGCAGCAATAAGATCTTCCTGGAATCTTCTCCAGGCTGAAGAACCCTGACTCTCCCAGCAGAGGGGTTGCAGCCCTCCATCAATACCATCCCTTCCTCACACACTGGTGTTCCTCTGACAGTATAGCAAAGGTTCTACTTAGTGGGCGACATTTCTGTTGGATTCTGGAAATTAATCTTTTTGTGCCTTCCATGTGGTTGAAGCAAGACTTGTCTTCCTAGGAGCTGGCAGAGGATGGAGCTCACTGGGTAGTCCCCTCAGCTGTTGGGAGTCTGAGGTCTGGGGATGTCCTTGCAAGCAAACACTGACGGGCCAGATCTCCCTGTCTCTGGACCTACCCCCAGCTGATGGAGGAAGATGTTCTCTCCCAGCTGATGGAGGAAGATGTTCTCTCCCAGCTGATGGAGGAAGATGATCTCTCCCAGCTGATGGAGGAAGATGTTCTCTCCCAGCTGATGGAGGAAGATGTTCTCTCCCAGCTGATGGAGGAAGATGGTCTCTCCCAGTGTGAATGCACGCAGGGCTCTGACTGAAATGAAACAGAAGAAGAGGCTGGTTGCCAGTGGCCATTTTTCAGCATGTCCAGCCCATACATGTGTCCACCTCCCATTCTCCTTCCCCTCCTCCTCCACACGTCCCCATGACTCCAAGCTAAGCTGGCACACACAGATCTCAGCAGTGTCATCGGGGAGGATTTGCAGTATATGAAATGAAAGACCAGTATTAACACCTTGAGACCTGGTTTGTCAGCTGTTGGACAACTTTCTGTTGAAGCTGGCACAGGAGTGGTTTCACCTCAGCTTTGAACACGGCTCGTTGCTGCTTTGGGTTGATGACAGAGATTTCCACAGAGCACAGGCTCAGGGCTGGCTAGGAGCAGGACCTGCAGCTTTGGGTGAAAGTGCAGAGGAACTTTGGGTGCCTGCAGGTCAGAGGAGGAAGCTGCCTGGGGTGGTCTGCAGGCACTGCAGGGCGTGCAGTGACACGGCAGGGATGACAGGCAGCCCTGCTGAGGTGGGGCTGGGCTGGGCTGGCCCCGCCCCGGCCGTCCTCTGCCCTGCCCTGACCCCTCCCTGCCTCAGCATGGCCCCTGCAGAGCTGCCCCTGCCCCTGCTGGTGCCAGGGCTGGGCAGAGCTCACCCGCACACGCCGCTCCCGCGG
>NW_008615804.1:9612-12840 GCF_000691845.1 Merops nubicus | reverse complement strand
AAGGAGCTGTGGTCCCAGGGGCTGGGAGGGGGTGTGAGAGAGGAGCGTACGCTCCCCCGTGCCACGTGAGCCTGGCACCTGGCCCTGGAGAAGCCCAAGGCTCACGGGTGTCACCTTGCTGCTGGGATGTGGGTGTCCAGGGAAACTTTTTGCATTGCAGACATCTCCTTACTGCTCCTCTGCCCAGGTGTTTGTGCCAAGATTTCCAGTCGTTTTCCATCATCGTAGCATTTAAATTAAGAACACGTGAAACCATGTTAACAGAGTTCCTAGTGGGCTTAATCTTTGACATTCCTTCTTCTGAGAAAAGAAAATTAATTTGGGGGGTGGAATGCACCCTCCCTGGTGTGACAGGGATGTGTCGAGTTCCTTCCCTGCCTCTGCTTCAATACCCTTTAGTCGTTCTTCAGTTCCTGCCTGCGGGCAGCTGTGCAGCTAGGGGAGGAGTTTCTGCCTCTTCCTGTTGTGGGAAGACTTTCTAAAGAAAGAATTGGGAGCTAGGGCCACCCTTGGATCAATAAATTAGTTTCTTGTTCAGGAAATGTATTATGATGGGGATAATGGTTGTTGGGTACTTCCAGTTGCTTACGAGCCTGGTACAGAGAGCATCTTGGGTGGGCCTGTCCTGTCCCGTCCCTGTCTCTTGGTGGCTGGTGTGGGTGGTGGGAGAGCAGATGGTCCAGCAGTGATCCTGGGAGAGCTGCCCAGCGTTGGTCCTGCTCCACCTTCCCTCCCCTGCTGTGTGAGAGGGGCCAGGCAGCGTGTGCAGCCTGCTGCGTCAGAGGCAGCACAGCCCCTCTGGGGAAGGTGGGGTGTCTCCTGAGCCTGCTGCTGGGGAGCAGGGCTGCTCCTCCCAGCTGCCTGGGCTCCAGGCTGGAGCCTGCACAAGCCCTCGGCTGCTGCCTGTGGTAGAGGGCACTGTTGTTCTTCACTTCTCTCCGGTGCCAACCTCAGGTGATGCACAGTAGGTTGCGGAGGAGGAGGACTGTGGAGGATTTTGGTCCCTTAATGCAATACAGCTCTTCAGCTCCCTGCAGTGAATGGATCATCTCTCCCCTGGAGGTCTGCAGCAGCCCCGCAGGAGCTCGGCCTGTTTTGTTACAGTACCTGTTTCGTGACTTCACCTCTGTGTGTCCTGCATGTGAAGGGACGAGGCCCCTGTTCCACCTCTGCCGTTGTGTTCTTGGCACGTTGGGGCATCTGCCTTGCCTGGCAGTGATCCTGCCCTGGAGAACTCTGTCCTAAAGCGAGACTGGGGTGGCCTTGGACTCGTGGGGGATATGGCCCCATCCAGAGAGTCTGAGTGGTGTGTAGAGCCGTGGCCTGGAGTGGCAGCCCCACAGCTGAGCTGCTGTCGGTGTCCCCTGTGGCCACTTGTGTGGGTTGGGTCTCGGTGGTTGCAGGGCTTCGTGGGTAGCACCCAGGTACCTTGGTGTAGCTTGGCAGTCATTGCTTTTGACAAACACCTGCCTGCTTCAAGAAAGGCCACGCTAGGAGAGGAGGTATGGACAGCAGGAAATATGAAAACTGATCTGGACTTCCCAGGGCTGGGAAGGAGGAGCCCTGGCTGAGCAGTGAACGCCACATCCGGACACTGTGGCTTTTCCCAGTGGGTTTTCCAGGAGTCCCTGTGCTGGGAGGCAGCTCCTGAGGAGCCCCCGGCCTCAGCTCCACAGGGTGGGAGCCAGAGCGGTGCAGGTCCGGCCTCAGGAGCTGGAGCTCTGTCCCAGGAAGCCCTGGGGGAAGGCAGGTCCCTCTGTTTGCCAGCTCTTCAGTGGGGCCTGGCAGGACGTCCAGGACACAGCTGGAGATGCAGCTGCTGGGCTGGAGGGCAGGTCTGCAGCCCTGCGCCGCAGGACGAGCGCCCGCGCGGGGACTCCAGAGGCTTGCTTGGAGGACACTGAGTTGTTCAGCTCTGCTGCCAGGTGCAGGGGGGAGCAGTGCAGGTGCTGCAGGCTGCCCTGTCCTGACCCCGAGTGTCACCTTCTGACATGGAGCTCAGTCCCCTCCTTTAGTCTGCACACTTCGTGGTGCTGGGGACAGACTTCAGCACGGACTGAGCTGGGACCCTTCTTGGCCTGCTGGCCACCAAGCCGTCGTGCATGACCCAGCCAGAGGGCACTCGGTGCTCAGACCTTGCCCAGGTAGACAGGCAGCCTGAAGAAGGCTTTGGGCTTTGGGCTTGGGACAGGAGGAGCGAGGGAAGCTGGGGAGCAATGACCAGTGTGGATTTACTGTGGACAGACCCTGCCTGGCCTGCCCGATGGTCTTCTGCGTGGGTGGCTAGCTGTGTGCCCAGAGTGGGGCTGCTGGTGCCCGTACACCTTGGCCTTTAGCAGAGCCGTGGGCACAGTCTCTGTGCTCCCCTAGCAGCAGTTTGCTTCCTCACGAGGAGTGGTAGTGAGAGTAGATCTGCAGCCTGAGGCAGCTTCCTCCTTAGCAGAGAGACGTCTCTCCCTTAGCCACGGCCTCCTGGCTGGAGGAGGTGACTCCTGGGGGCAATGCAGGGGGGGCTGGAGCTGCTGCCCCGCGGCCATCCCTCCTGCAGCCCCCCTGGCTGAGCCCTGCAGCAGCAGAGCTGAGGCTGTGGGGCACGGGCAGGCAGCTGCTGCTGGCAGAGCAAACTGAGTGCTGCTCTGGAGGGTCCATGTTGGGGGTGGCGGGGTTTCCGGCGGGCCGGGGGCTCGTCCGCAGCCTCTGGGCACCCTCTGGGCACCCTGTGACCCCCTCCCCAGCCCAGGGCTGTCCCCGTGCCATGCTGCTGGGCTGGGCTGCCTCGCTGCCTGGGCTGCCTCCAGCCTCAGCCCCCTTTGTTGCTCTGAACTTTCCTCATGTCTTAATTAATTCATGGCTCTGCTGGCGGCTTCCTCTGGCGGTCAAGAGTAAAGGTCAGTGTTAGAATATCCCAAGGTGCTATTTAAGCTTTAGAGCTAATATCTCTTAGATTTGCTGATTTTTCACCTTCTCAGCTTGGGACCTTAAAAGTTTGGGCACTAGATTCCTCCCAGATTCACCCCTCTGTTCTGGGGAGTGTTAAGAAATGCTTCATACTGTTCTGACCACTTGGCAACAAAGCCACAGATGGATCATGAGTAGTTTAGTGGTCAGGTTTAGGTACAACAAATCCCAAAATCCCAGCAGGGTGGGGGTTGGAGGGGACCTCTGGAGGTTATCTGTCCAACCCCCCTGCTCCAGCAGGGTGACCAGGGTCACGTCCAGGCGGGTTCC
>NW_008615804.1:2956-9447 GCF_000691845.1 Merops nubicus | reverse complement strand
ATCCCCTCTGAGGCTTCTCTTCTCCAGCTCAGCAGCCCCAGGGCTCTCAGCCTGGCCTGGCACAGAGATGCTCCAGCCCCTCAGCAGCTTCACAGCCCCCACTGGACTCTCTCCGGTAATTTGTAATCTGTCTTGAACTGAGGAGCCCAGAGCTGGACCCAGCACTCTAGAGGTGGCCTCAGTAGGGCACAAGAGAGGTGAGGTGGAGAACCTCCCTCAACCTGCAGGCCACCCTCTTCTCCGTGCACCCCAGGAGACCATTGGTCTTTTTGCCCACGAGGTCCTGTTGCTGGCCCCGGGTGACCCTGCTGTCCCCCAGCACTCCCAGGCCCTTCTCTGCAGAGCTGCTGCCCAGCAGGTCCCCCCTCCCCTGTCCATGGGCAGGTCCCTACACTTGTCCTTGGTGAACTTCATGAGGTTCCTCACGCAGCTCTCCAGCCTGTCCAGGTCTTGCTGACTGGCAGCACAGCTCTGGTGTCTCAGCTCCTCCTCCCAGCTCTCTACCATCAGCAAACTGGCTGGGAGTCCATTCTGTCCCTTCATCCATGTTCTGGGTCCACAAGTCTTCATCCAAAAATGTTCTGGGCATGAACTGAACGTCCATGTGCCTTCAGGAGGTGGGTCTCAGAGCAGTGGGGCCCCGTGAGTGCGTGAAGGACCAGTGCAGAGTGCTGGCATTTCCCATGCCAGGTGTGTGGCAGCCTCTTCCCAGGGCCCCAGAGCTCTCAGCCCGTTTATCTCACTTGCACTTTGTCTCCAAGGAGTGAGGATTTGGTTGTTCTAAACCTGACACCTGAACTGTTCAAATACAAGGGAGTTTATAGACAACAAAGCACTTGCTTCAAGTGGTTTCTCTTGGGCTTAGTTGTTTAGGGCTGTAAAAGACAAAAGTCTGTAGCAGTAATTAATTTAAGGAAAAAAAATTATTCTCCTGGCTACTTGGGCTCCTGCAGAAAGAATTTGGACTCAGCAGAATCATTTTATTGACATGGTGGAGCACAAAGAGCCAGGGGCTCCTGGAAGAAGGATTTGCTCTGCTGGTCAGCCTGGGAGGGGAGGAGATGCTAGACACAGGCTCCACGTGGGATGGTGCTGTGTTCTCATCTCGTGTCAGCACAGCCCTGCTCTGCACGTGGAGGGCTCGGGCTCCTCCTGACCCTGTTCCAGAATTCTGGACAGAAGTCTGGGGAGAAGTCTGTTCCACCTGACTGGTGGTTCCCAGCTCGGGGAGTGTGCCGCTGGCCTGCTGGTGCTCTGGAACTTGCTGGAGTTGGTGTCTTCTGATCATTTTTGTTTCAGGCTGACATGTTTTATTCATTTCTGGCCCTGTGTTTGATGCTGGCTCAGGCAGTGAGAATTTCTGCATTTTTTAAGTAGCTGTATCATTACTGGTGGCCAATATCTTCTGGCACTCTTGTCCCCTGCGCTTCCCACACCCTCGGTAGCTCAACAGTCTTAAAAGAAATGGCCACAAATCCTTCCTGCATCTCCTTGCCTGCTTTTCTCAGTTAACTCTCATTTCTTCTGGAGCTTGCAGCAAGTGTTTGCCCAGCTTCAGGCTGTGGCAGCTGGTGAGCAGGAGAGGCCTCTGGGTGAGGTGCCTGTCCCCAGAGCTGGCTGGACAGGGAATCCCAGCACGTGTGTGCCTGTGGAGCTGCCACTCAGGTTTGCTCCAGGGAGCTTTTTGCTTCAGGCAGTGCAAGTTTGGGACATGGTTTAGTGGCCATGGTAGAATTGGGTTGATGATCTTAGAGATCTTTCCCAGCCTTACTGATTCTATGATGCTAAGCTCAGATCGGGCTGGTCTGAGCCCAGAGGCCCTTCAGTCACACTTCTCTGGCTGTGAAACCAACCACAGAGGGGCCTGGGTGGTGTGGGTGGAGATGTCCCTGCGAGGCATGGAGTGGTGGTTTCCCTCAGGCAGCCTAGATCTGCTCTGTGACCTGGTAACTGTTTTGTGGTACGTGTTCCAAAGGTAAAACACGATGGGACACCTCTGTGAAGTTCCATGTGACCCATTTCGTAGAATCAGAATACACCAGGTTGGGAGGGACCTGAAGGATCATCTGGTCCAACCTTGCTTGGGAACATCCCAGTCTGGACAAGATGGCCAGACACTTGATGCTTGAGCAGTATCAAAAGTAGCAATCAAATTGAATTATTAAATAAGCAAGTGCTTATTTGGTTTAACACCTACCTGAAGATCAGTGTCAGTCTTTCATGCCACAACCACAAGAGCTGACCCCACTCATCCTTGAAATGCTTGTTACTGACTCATCTTTCCTCCACGGCTGGAGCTGTTGATTAGAAATGTTCCACGAGTTACTGAAAGCATCATTCCAGAGAGATCCTCAGTGAGATCCTTGAAAGATCCTGCTTGAGAACTCTTGTCTAGAACTCTTAGTTCTAAGGTACTCATCTGTCACAGTTGTTCAGCATCTCCTGTAGTTAGCACTAGAATAAAATGGACGTGATGCATCATCCCCTCTGTGTCTGAGGGAAACAAGAAGTCTTGCTGAAAGAGTTGCCACATTGTTTTTCATTCCTGTGATAGATGAGCAGCCCTGCCAGGGTATAAAGACCAGTAACTGATTCTTTTGGTTCTTTTATCTTGCAAGTTACTGACAACTAAAGCAATATTTTGACTCTTACTCATTTTAAAACCTTTTTAAGGTGAAATCCACTAGATGTCCTACAGGTCTTTGAAGTAGCTAATGAGCACTGGGGCAAGGACTGATACCCTGCAGCAGGGCTGTCCAGAAGCTGGGAAATGGGCCTTAAACTGGTGGAAAGTGGAGAAGCGAAGGACAGAAATAAGCAGCCAGGTTGTGCTGCAGGTGGAGATCACTGGTGGTGGGCTACAAGACTTTGCAGCTTAGGAGAGACTGATTAAAGAGGCAAGTGTGGGGAGCTTGTCAGGAGAACGCCATGGGACTGAGAAGGTGTGGAGAGGTTGAGTGATTTACTGTTTGTCTAAAGGTGAGAGCTAAGGGGCAGCCAGTGAGCAGAGGTTAACAGCCCAAGGTGAACTGTTTGCACTCAGCCTGGCTGTGGATCTCCTTGCCGTGGTTAGTGCAGATTAAAGGCTCAGGGAAGAGGTGGGGCAGATCCATGGAGGTGGAGTTCCTTGGGACTAGTTGAGTCATGAATCACTCCTGCTGCTGAGGGGGGAGAGCGAAGCTTTTGCTGGCATGCTCTTTGCTCAGAGCTTCTGCAGTGCCCGCAGCTGCTGGCAGGCGTGCAGAGCCTCCCCAAAACCATCCTCTGGAGAGGTCTTCCTCCAGACCCTGCCTGCTGGGCACTCTTAACTCACTGTGGAGAAGGAGAGCACCCCACTGTTTGGTGCCCATCCCGTTTCTCCTACAGCAGGAGTCTGAGGGTCAGCAGAGACACAGACGATCCTCCCCAGACATGCTGCACTTGTCAGTCCTGCCCTGCTTGTGGTGCCACCAGCCCCAGTGGCCCTGTGGGGGCTCCTATCTCCAGAATCTCCCTTCTCTAGCTGGCACCATGTTCCAGGTTGGCTGTGTGGTCAGTGGGTTTCCTGGCTTGGCAGTGAGCTTTTGCAGGGGGAAGAATCTCACTTGCCAGCTTCCCCTCTTCGTTCTTTGTGGTCTCCTCTCCTGGGCAGAGTGCCCAAGAGCAGCTTGTCACAGAGGAGTGATTCCCTGCTGGGAAGACTCTTCTCCACTCTCTGTGGGGACAAGTGAGTATCACCATTCCCAGGCCAGGATGTCAGATTTCCTGCATCACTGCACACTGTGAGCAGTGTGAACATTGTGCTTGTGGACACCTCTCACCGTGCAGCTGCTGGTCGAGTGACCCTGTCCATCCGTGTCCATCCATGTGGCCACCTGGCACTTCCCTGCCCCTGCTGGAGCCTGCACCTCCAAAAACAGGCCAGGTACCAGAATCCGAGCAAGAACTTGAATTCCTGCCTTGTACCTTGCTTTGACTCTGGTGGTCTTGACTACTTCTTGAAGGTCTGGTTAAGCTAAGCCTTTAGGTCAGGACCCAAGGAACTCCAGTGCTGTGGGCAGAAGAGCATTCTCCAGAGGCGTTCCTGCTTTTCATTTTGCCAGCTGAGCAGACACACTTCATTTATGTCCCCCTTGGATGGCTTTAGCCCTGTCTGCATGCCCTGTGAACTCCACAAGGGACACGACAGGCTCTGGTTAAGATCCAGCTCGTAGCCAGAACCTCAGTGCAGGTTGCCCTGCAGGTTGTGGGTGCTGAAATGTCCAAAGGCCTGGCCACGAGCATATCTTCAGTGTAATCCTTTAGGCTTGGAGCCCTTACTCTACTAGAAACACCCAGGTTTTGGTGTGACTCTTCCTCCATGTTGTATCATTTTCATGTTGAGGAGAGGTGCAATGCTGCATTCATGGGAGGATTGTAGTAGCATCCATGTGCACAGGAGAAAGCATTCAGGCTGTTGGTGCCAGTCAGCACTGGGTGTGCTTCAGTGACACCTGTAAGATCCTGGAGTCCAACCACCCCCCAGCACTGCCAGGTCCCCACTGCCCCGTGTCCCTCACCCCACATCTCCATGGCTTGGAAACCCCTCCAGGGGTGGGGACTCCACCACTGCCCTGGGCAGCCTGCTCTTCCCTGGAGGCAACTAACAGCTTGTGGGAATTTCTGGTCCTCATAGACTTGTTCTAGATCTATTCAAAACAAACAAAACAACAAACCAGAAGAAGAAATTCTGTGCTGGGATTCTGTTGCTGACCCCACCGTGATGCTGGGAGGAGCTGGGGGCCTCTCCCCAGGGACGTGTCCTGCTGTGGAGTTCCTGGGGCAGGGGCTCCAGGGTGAGCAGTCTGCCCGGGGAGCTGCAGCTGGTGCTTCCCCCATGCCCTGGTGAGGCTGTGGGCCAGGAGTGCCCACCCTGAGCCCCTCGGCCCCACGCTGGGGGGAGCCAGGGCTGGGCAGAGCCCCCACCCCAAGGGCTCGGGCTCAGTCAGCTGCAGCTGCCTGGAGAGTGCTGCAGAAGTGGGGATAAATCAGCACAGAGCTGCTCCCCGTGAGAGGGGGTGCACAGGTCTCTGACTCAGGACTGAGGGCAGACTTCTGGTTTATTTGCATTTTTTCAGTTACAGATAAGGTAAAATCTGTAACAAGTGGAGCTGTATTGCGGGAGGACTCGGAGATTAAGGGCGAGAGGGACCAACACAATTATCTCCTCTGTGCATTCCTGGAGCTCTGGCCAGAGCTTCACCAAGTGCATCACGTCCTGTGTGTAAGTGGATAAGAGTTTTATCACTTCAGAAGGCTGCAGCAAGGCTTCCAGAAGTCTCCACTCAGAGAGAAAAGTTGTGCTTGAACTTCCCAGGATAAAGATCGGTTGTGTGGAAAGCACAAACTCATTAACTGTTCTGGGCAGAATTCAGGGATGCCACAAGTTGCTGAGCAACGACATTCTTGGGCTTCTCAGTTTTCAGGGAGCAGATCAAGGACTTGGTTCATTCTCCTGCTGGCCTGGGAGGAGGAGAAGGGCCATTCTCCAGGGGTTTGCAGGCTTTCCTGCCCACGGCTGGGGCAGGCAGAGTCCCAGCCCAAACAGGACCTGCTGCTGCCTTGGGGACACCGGCCAGGGCTTGCTGCAGCTAGAGGTGCTGCACTGCAGCAGCCTCACTGCACGGGCAGTGCTGGAAGGGAGGGACCTCTGGAGATCACCTCATCCCACCCCTGCTCCAGCAGCTCACCCCCAGCAGGGTGCCCAGGGTCACACCAGCCACGTTTGGGATCTCTCCAGAGCAGGCGCCCCCCCAGCCTCTCTGGGCAGCTGCTCCAGGCTCTGCACCCTCCCCCCAAAGAAGTTTCTCCTCCTGCTCAGGTGGCACCTCCTGGGTTCCAGTTGGTGCCCGTTGCCCCTTGGCCTGTGGCTGGGCACCACTGAGCAGAGTCTGGCCCCAGCCTCTTGCCCCCCGCGGCCCTTTAGCTCTTGCTCAGCACTGCTCAGATCCCCTCTGAGGCTTCTCTTCTCCAGCTCAGCAGCCCCAGGGCTCTCAGCCTGGCCTGGCACAGAGATGCTCCAGCCCCTCAGTAGCTTCATCTTAACTGCTTGGGCTCCTTCTTTGCATGAAAGAGCACCAGGCTCTTTTCTGGTCTCTGGCACTGTGTGTCCTTCCCCCCTTCAGCATAATTCAGCATTTCTTCTTCTGAAATAATTCCCTTTCCCTTCATTGCCAGCGTTCTGAGGCTGCCCCAGCCAGATTGACTGCCTGGCACAGAGCCTGGAAGAGGCTTTAATTCTGGTGGCATCTGCTCCTCAGCCTACTCCAGTCAGGTGCTCGGGAGGGGTGTGGGACGTGTGGGTGCAACCCCAGTGGGCAGCAGTGCTCTGGCTGCCTGCACCTGCACGGGGAGCAGGAGGGGGCTGCAGCCCAGGCCTGGGGTGCTGCTTTTCTTCTCTGCCAGGGTTGCCCAGGCCCGTGCCAGCCTGCCCGGGGCAGTGGTGGAGTCCTCTCCGAACAGGGAACAGCATC
>NW_008615804.1:1221-2808 GCF_000691845.1 Merops nubicus | reverse complement strand
GCTCGGCGGGCCCCTGGGGCAGCTCGGGAGCAGGGGGTCAGTGCTGGGGGCACCTGTGAGCCCCTGCTGTGGGTGTGTTGGCTCAAGAAGTGGCCACGTTCTGGAGGAGGAGCAGATACAGGCCCCAGCCTTCTCCGTGCCCGAGACCCCATCTCTGACTGGCATGCTGCTGCTTTTAGGTGGCACTTCAACTTAGAAGACAGAATCTGTTTTAGACCCTGTTTCTTGGCTGTCCCAGAGTCTGTCTGGCATCTCCTTCCCTCAGGTCCTTATCTCCCGAAGGCTCTGTGGTTGGCTGTGACCTTCCCCTCTCAGGTGCTCTGCTGTAGCTCTTGGCTGATGACTGTAAGGTCCCTGCTGCTGCAAAGTGATTAGGGAGATCAGCTGCCAAAACTCTGCCCGGCCCTTCCCCCGCTGCGCTGGCCGAGGGGCGTGGGGGCCGGGGGCACAGGGGTGTGGGGTGCCTCTGCCTGTCCCCTCCGAGGGTATCTGCCTCAGGGTGCTGCTTGTGATGCAGGAGCAGAGGGTCAGAAGCAGATGATGAAAGAGAAATTGCTGCAAGTAATTAGAGGTGCGTAAATCTTGCATTTAATAGGATTAAATTGAATTAAGTTAAAGTCTAAATAGTATTGAGAAATAGAATTCCAATGTTCTCTGGAAGAAAATGTGCATTCTCACATTCTGAATGAGTTACTTGATTTGCAGCCCAGTGTTGGTGCCTGAGAGAAGGGAGGGTGGGACAGTCCCGGGTGGATTGTCCTGGGCATGGGGATTGTCTTGGGCTGGCCAGCCAAGCTTCATGCGGGCCTGCCCTGGCACAGCGGGGTGCTGTGGGAGCTGCTTCTGCCCCAGAACTGCCTCCTGTGGCACGTCCAGACCCCTGGAGCCCAGCCACGGGATGTTAATGCTCCTGTGTTTTGATCTGTGCATAAGGCAGGCTTACCTGGACAGAACTGCCTCTGAGGAGCTCCAGCAAAGCTCTTCCCGGGCGGCGTGTGGAGCAGCGTGAGCCCAGCCTGCACCATCCACGTGTTCCCTCTGTGGTCCTGTGTTCCCTCTTCCCATTCCCCTGCCCGTGCCCGTCCCGTGGGGCTGCCTGTGTGCCTGGGTGAGCCCCTGCCACCCCCGGGCACAGCCCCCTGTCCTCCTGCTCCCTCTCCTCCAAACACAGAGCCTCCCTCTCCACACCCATCTCCGGGCAGTCCGCTCCCCTCCATCCATCAGCCCAGCCCCTGGTGCCTCCTGACGGCTCCATTAAGCAGCTGCTATATTTGGGAGCTGGGAAGAGAAGGAGCCCTGGGGCCGTGGACAGCCCATAAATCCAGCTCCTGTCAGCACAGCAGCCTGCTCCCCTCCACGAGGAGATCGATGGGGCGCTGGCAGATGAGGTGTGAGTGTCCGTGCGCCCAGGGAGGCAGGGGGGGAGGAAGAGGAGGAGGCAGAGTCGGGGGGAGAAGGGACTGAGGGCCAGGGCTGTGGGGCTGGGGAGGCAGGAGAGCAGGGGGTCTGTCTGAGCAGCACCTTGCTCCCTCCCTCCTGGGGGCGGGTGTCTCGGTGAAGAGGGACCTCGGGGAGGGGGGGTCATGG
>NW_008615804.1:0-1206 GCF_000691845.1 Merops nubicus | reverse complement strand
GGTGAGGGCTGGGCCAGGCACTGGCTGAGTGATGGCTGCTCCTCTTCCCAGAGGGAGGAGAGAGGGAGCAAGGGGGAGAGACTCAGGGACTGGAAAACTGAAACAGCTGTAATTAAAATAATGATACTGAAATGGGACATATACAAAACCAGTATCCAACCCGGTCCCCCTTGCTGGCAGTGGTGTCACTGTCACCACTGAGGCTGTGCAGCAGGCACTGGCTGAGTCCAAGCTGGACTCAGCAGCATGTGGAACTGAATTCAGGAGCTGGATTCTGGAGCTGGATTCAGGAACACACAGGTGAGGGTCAGGGCAGGATGGATGGAGTCCTCAGACACTTGAAAGGGGCCCATAAGGAGACAGGGGAAGATCTGTTCTCAAAGGTTTGTAGTGACAGGACAAGGGGTCATGGTTTTAAGCTAGAAAAGGGTAGATTTAGGTTAGACATTAGAAAGAAGTTCTTTAATATGAGGGTGGTTGATCACTGGAACAGGTTTCCCAGAGAGGTGGGTCCCTGGAGACATTCAGGGTCAGGCTTGAGAGGGCCCTGAGCAACCTGACCTAGGTGGAGATGTCCCTGCTCATTGCAGGGGTTGGACTAGCTGACCTTTAGAGGCCCCTTCCCACCCAGTGCATTCTGTGGTTGTGTGACACAGGCCATGGAAACAGAGGCCTGACCCACATGGTCCCTCAGCTTTCTGCTGAATCTGACAGAGATGGGATGGAATCCCTTGTTGGTCAGTTTAGGGTCACCTGTGCTGTCCCCTCCTTCCCGGGGAGCACCTCAGTGTGGTGGATGAGATTCAGATCCTTGGTTTCTGCAGGAGGAGTACAAGCCAGAGCCCCTCGGCACGCCCTGCGCTGGGGCAGTAGCCTGAGCAGGGAGCACTGTCACTGCTGGCAGCAGGGGCTGAAACTGCTGCTAACTACAGCTAGAGCTGGAGCTAAAACCACTGGGCAGGACGGGCTCTGCTGTGGCTGAGGCGAGGGGGCAGTGAGGGTGGCCGTGCCCGCCGTGCTGTGCCAGCGCTGGCTCCCTCCTCCTCCTCCCTCCTCTGCACCCCCAGGAAGCTGCAGAGAGCTGTGGTGCCCCCTTCTCCCCAGGCACAGGCAGCAGGACTTGTCCTGGTGTGTTTAGGTGTTTCTTAGGCTTCGGCTGCCTTGCCCCGGTGCGGGCCCGTGGGCAGAGCTGGGGGGAGAGCTGAG
>NW_008615803.1:0-2675 GCF_000691845.1 Merops nubicus | reverse complement strand
ACTATTACTATTCATTAAAAAAAGAGTTTTGAACCCTGAACTTCCCAGTGGTATAATTATTTTGTATTTAATAGTTTGTTTCAAAATGCTCTAGAAATATTTATCATATGTAGTAAAACTTCAGGAAAAGTACTGATTTTTTTTTTTTCTCTCTTTTTAATTTGGGTATTGCTGTAGAGCGCAAAATTCCACATTTGAACAGAACTATTTTGCATTGTTTTGAGAAACTAAATGTTTGGCTACGTTTGCAGCCTTAGGGAAAAAAAAATATGTTCTGCTGCAGGGACACAAATGTGGTTTCTTTATCAGAAGTTCTCTCACACAAGCTGAAAAACAACTGGACTGTAATTGGGGGAAAAAAAAATAAAATCAAACAAAAAACAACCCCAAACCAAAACATGATAGATGTTTGAATAAAGATGAGTGGGAAGTAAAAGCTTAGATCTGGATATGACCCAGAAACTGAATTGCACTGACCAAATATTTTGGTTCATCTAGCTTCAGATTTTGGGCAGGGGGAGGGGGGGACAGAAGGGTATTTTGGTTTTGGTGTTTTCAAAGGAAAAAAGACAAAAAAAAAGAAAAGCTCTTGGTTTAGACTTTGTGACTCCATCAGCGCATCCACGTTTATACAGACACAGGAGGGGACCC
Source organism: Merops nubicus (assembly GCF_000691845.1). NCBI lineage: Eukaryota > Metazoa > Chordata > Aves > Coraciiformes > Meropidae > Merops > Merops nubicus. Next base: position 2,024 of record NW_008615803.1, on the reverse strand, counting down.
ATTTTCTAAAAAAGCATTTTGTGACCATTGCTGTCTAAGAATCACAAACACCTGTACCCTGCAAACCTGCAGCCTTTCCCAACTGCTCATAGAGTATTTCATCTATCTCACCATCCTGACTAGGTGGCCTGTGACAAACTCCCACCCACTGACTTTATATAGGAACAGAAGTCCTGTCAGCATAAAATTGTGCATCTTCAGAATGAAACTGATTGAGATTAGTTTATGTTTTCACACTCAGCATGCAATAGAAAACCATTTCCTGAGCTCCATCTCCCTCCAAGTACATGGCTTCAACTGCTATCACTCACATTTATTGTGCCATACACATTCAGAATAAATGGATAAATCATTTCTCTTTGGCTCCTTGAAATACTGCAAGTAGTTTTCTTTTTCATTGCGTATCTGAGCAAGATACCATTAAAAATGTCTGCATTGGACATTAGAGGTTTATGCTCTTTGTTGGAGAAATAAAACAGTATAGACATCTGCAAAAGAGCAAGGACACTTACCTTCTGCTTTCCCCCAAAAGTGAGACAGCCACCTCTAAACTGCAGAGTATGGTTGTAAGCTGCAGGATAATATGCATCCTTATCATTTGGTAGCTGGATAGATGAGAATTGCTGTGCCTAAATTTGCTCTATCTTTATTTGCTGCTTTTGTTATTTATTACCAAGAGAACAAACAAAAAGCAGCATTTACTAAAGAATGCCAGTTACTGGCCAAAACTGTCTTACAGTAAGTGTTCTAAAGTCCACTCTTCAGAAAATTCCCATTTTTCCTGTTTAGAGAGTGGGAAATTGTGTAAAGTAGATTCAAGATTAAAAACAAGTCATTTTTGTTTACTAATACCTTTTGCATACAGGGAAAGACATTTTATATTTAATTAAAGAACCCTTAGCTGCCTAGTAAAAAATTGTTATAGCAGTGACTCATGTAAGAAACAAATTGTTCCTAAAGCAGAGCTGTTTACAAGAGCAAGTTCAGTGTCTTAACATGTTTGGAATCTTCTTTTGGACTACTGGAGAAGTAAATTCTTAAGGTTCATGTTTCTTTGTACCCCAGACAGTATAAAAGAACAACACCCATTTTTTTGTCATTTTAAAGTAGCCTAAAACTTTTCTAGCTTTCATTTTGTTGTCAAAATCCAAAACACAAGCCAGCTCTTTAGAAGCGCATTCCTATTCAGTAGTTTGCTATAATCCAGTTTTAAGGCATCACGTGCTAGAGTCACAAGGCAGAAGTAACCTGTAAATAACCCGCTGTTCAGCAGTTATGAATTAAGTATCTAGATGCAAGCTTCAAATAATCATCTAGTATAAGGATATTCCAAGTTACTGTGGGTAAATAAAAAAATTAAACTCTTTCTCTTCCCTCCTTTCTGTGGCAGGGAAATAGGAGGGTGTGGAACAGGGCAGGCAAGGTTTTTCCCTATTCAATCCTTGATTTGCAATAACTTAATTCAGTGGAATCTGGTACAGCCTCAGTCCAGCTTGGTGGGTCCAGTTACGATAAACTTGTTGAGCAAACGCAAAACACAGACACTTGTAATACTGTAGTGTTTCATTCTACCTCCTTCAGGTGATGGTATATAGACCACCACACTTCATAGTTAAGTCAGGGACTAAATCAGAGTAAATAACTATTCACGCTAAGCTAGGAGATCAGCAAACATCTTTGGCCAGCTTATAAGAGGCCCTGCTGACAAGTTCTTAGTGATCATCCTGACAGCTATTTCAGACTCCAGCATATAGGACTGTTAATTTTAGCTTGACGAGCAAATGGTCATTTGCATACTTAACATTAACACTGATAATTATATAATTATATTCCTTCAGTGAAGCACCAAGACAGTCAATTTTTTTTTTTTTAATGGTATCTTTGAGCACTAAATTGCATGTTGCAATTGGGTTAAAAACTGGCCAGATGGCCGAGCCTAGAGAGTAGTGGTGAACAGAGTTAAATCCAGCTGGCGACCAATCACGAGCGGTGTCCCCCAGGGCTTAGTTTTGGGACCAGTCTTG
>NW_008615802.1:0-497 GCF_000691845.1 Merops nubicus | reverse complement strand
GGATGTTAAGGGAGACAGAGTCTAAAGTCTTGTTGAAGTCAACGTAGACAACTTCCACTGCTCTCTGCTCATCTGCCCACCTAGTCACACCATGACAGAAGGCTATCAGATTGGTTAAGCATCATTTCCCCTTGGTGAATCCATGCTGACTACTCCTGATAACCTTCTTTTCCTCCACATGCTTAAAGAGGACCTCCAGAATGAGCTGTTCCTCCACCTTTCCAGAGATGGAGAGGCGGTTAATGGACCTGTAATTTCCTGGGTCCTCCTTCTTGCATTTTTTGAAGACTGGAGTGACATTTGCTTTCCTCCAGTCCTCATGCAGCTCTCCTGTTCTCCATGACCTTTCAAAAATAATAAGAGTGTTATTACTAAGAGTGGCTTAGCAATAACATCAGCCAGCTCCCTCATCACTCTGGAGTGCATCCCATCGGTGCCCAAGGGTTTGTGTGTGTCCAGTTTGCACAAAATATCTTTAACCCAGTCCTCCTCAACCA
>NW_008615801.1:71712-99177 GCF_000691845.1 Merops nubicus | reverse complement strand
AAAAAAAAACTAGAAAAAGAGCTGGAGACGGGTGTGTTTAGGTGAGGGTGCATCTCTACCATGCTGAGGAGATGAACGGATGAAAAGATTCCCCACCCCCTCTCGCAAGGAATTCCTGCTTAGTCTGGGTACAGACTAATAAACAGGCAAAATCTCTTGGAAAACCAGATCTTAAAATAGTGGTCAGAGCCTTCATTTTTCTCAGGTTTTGGAAAGCAGCAAAAGCCCCTTTGTTTTCCAAGGCTAGGGTGAAGATCAGTGATGGCTTTCTCAGATATTCAGAGCCAGGCTTACTGGTGAACTTTGCCCAATCTTAAGAATTTAGCAAATGATAAGATGAATATTTCATAACATACTTTAAAAGGATTGTGGGTCTAGGACATCCACTCTGATCTCACTGAACCTGCAGAAAGACACGAGGCACGAGTTCAGGTCTGGCAGCAGTAAGAGGTTTTTCTCCCTGTGTATCAGCCCATTTCACACTCAGCAAACAATGAACTGGGTAGAGCCCTGTATGTCTAGTGAGAAATATTTTTCTTACTGGTCTGTTGGAGCTAATGAGATAGTTTTCTAAATTAAGTCTCTAAACATGACATTAAGCGGAATTGGGAGGAGAGTAAAGGGGCTGGCAAGAGTCCATAATTAATTTTCTGACATTTGGAGAACTGTGACATTGGGTCTTATCTGTCTGTGATGAAATACTCCACAGCCCTAAGGCAAATGATAGTATTTAACCAGACTTCTGATACCCAGATAAATAACAACTTATTATGTCTCAGACTCAACAGAAGGAAAAAAAAAGTGAAGAGCTTAAAATGAAAGCATTTTACTGTTATGACTGAGCTCCTCAAGCAATGCAAATCCATTTTTGGCTACTGGCATTATAAAAGGCAGGGTTAAAACGCTGAGCTCTGGCTCGTTTACAGGCCAGCACACCTTGTCTCCTGCTGTGGATGGAAGGGAGAAGCCAGAAGAGATGTTCTGTTGGCATGAGAAGGGGGAAGCCATGGGAAGGAGGCAAGAGCCACTGAGGAATACAAGGATAATGCAACACAGTCCAGAGCCTGGGGCTGTTGGTCACTGATGCTGAGAGAGGAACTTGTTTCTGTTGGCTGCATTTAGGTCACCTGAAAGACAACCCAGAGAAGGTCACTGGCCAAGCAGATCTCTCCATAGCTGCTTGTCTGGCATTCACTGCTGGTGTTACACACGCTGTGTAACTTGCCAGTGGAACTCACCATGCTGCTCAATACTTGTTTCCCAGCAAGAAGAGGGCAGTAGGAAGATAACATTTTGTCAGTCTTGGCCAGACAGGTTATGAACTCTTTAAGAGAAGAGCTTCTCTCCAGGGGTTTAACACAAAGGCATCTTGCACCAACAGTAATGCCAAACCACAGAGGAACTTTTTGGGTTCCTGTTTGATGGGGGGAAAAAGGCAAGTGCCAAGAGTTTGTAGCTGGTAGCTACATCCAGTCAGGACTCGATGATGAGCACCAGTGACCGAAGCAACCAACAAGAAATTTCCCTCCTCTGGCCACAGGGCAGCTGCCAACACAGGAGAAACAAGAAGAGGTTTTGGGAAGGAGTCTTCACTTGGACTTCCTGAAAGTGCAAAAAGCAGAAAATCTAGGAGCAGAGTGAATCCATCTAAACAGTGTTTAGCAAGATAATTGCAGCAGCTAATTGCCAAATAATAATAATAATAATAAACCATCATGAAGTTTGCTAATGGGTGGGTTGAAATATTGTAATTCCTAACAGATAGCAATTAATACAGGCTTGAGTATCACATAAATTAAGAGACCTCATCTCTTCTGTACTGGAACCACACGGTGATATATTATATGATGACAGCTCTGGCTTGGAAATCAGATATGTCTGGAATTCTTTTATTTTTATGGGGACAGACAGACATTCTCTGTTGGAAGCTAAATGAAGTTTAAGTCCTTTTGTAAACAGTTTGCAATCCCTGTATTCATTGAAGTCAAAAGAAATTGTGCAGTTAATCAAGTCTTCATTTTAAAAGGATCAGAACTGGACCTGTCCCAGAGCCCTCTCTCTCTCTCCCTGCTCTTCCAACAGGCAAAGATCAAGCTTGTGTAAATTAAAGCCTAAATTGAGCTTTCTGTTTAATTTAGTTCTGTCCAGCTCTGGTCTTTTAGCCACAGTATCGTTTGCAAAGTGTGACCAGGAGATCCAAGAGTAAAATTTTTGCTGTTTTTTGGTCTGTGATGGAGGGTCTAAAGCTTTTCTCCTCACAAAGTTCTATTTGCATAAAATATATATATTTACTTGTACCATCTGAAGCTGACACCATATGAGCACACTCCACACTCTGAAATGATTTTATTCCAAATGGAAAATCATGAATATCTCAGGGGATGGGGGGTGTTTGGGTTTCAAGGCCATTGTTTCAGGCAGTGTCATCACTGCGAAAGAAAATCGAGAAGCAGGCTACTGTAAGTCACACATTGCTGCAATTTCTCAGTCTCAGGGTCCTCACCGTGAGGATCTGTTACAGCTGACAGGATCTCACATGGCAAACCACTTAAAACCACACGAGCCAGGTTCTTTTTTCATTCTAAAGGTACTGCATGACATTCCCCTCTTCAAAGAATGCAGCCATAGAAACCGTGTGTGGACAGAGCACAGGAGGAAAGCATCAGTCCTTGACTGGCAAAGAGCAGTGCCACGCCATCAGGCCTGGGGTCTGCTCTGCTCTCTGCAGCACACACACATATGCCTTCCCCCTGAGATGCAGAAAGAACCACCAAAACCATCTGAAATGAAGGAAAGCCTAGGAATGAATTTGGAACTGTCACTGCTAGCATTTCACTAGAGTCACTGCTCTAAAGCTGAGTATTTTCATAATGAAACCATAGCATGGTTGTGATTTGTTAATAGCTGAGAGGAGAAGTTTGGCCCCAGCTCTGGACTGGTGTTAAAAAGTGGCCCCTGTAGCCTCAGCCCTGTGCTGGTCCCTGTGAGCCCCATCAGGCCAAGAAATGGTTCATGACTGGTTCTGGAAGGTGGAATTCCTGACTCCTCTGCTTGGGCCTTGCTGGCTCAGACATTCCATTCATTTCTTTATAATATTTCCATTTTAATGAGGGTACCAGCAAAAAATGCACCTTGGAGGGATGCAGCTGGTCCTCGGGTTGCAGGGACAGCCAGACCTTCCCTCTTCCAATGTCTTCAGTGTATTTTCATCCTCTTGATCGTCAATATCTTAAATGTCTCATTTGAGCTGCTCCAAGTTATAACCTCAGACGTGCCCGTGTTTGGCAGGAATCTAAATGTAATCTCCAAAACAGCTAAAATACTGGGCAGCAGTAAGTTGTTGGGGTTTATTAATTTTTCAAAAGTGTGGCACAGGAAGAGATTTTGAAAGAGATAGTCCTTCTCTGAAAGGTTAGAGCAAGCTCATCTGGGCTCAGTTGCTGCCACTCTCTGAAATTAAAGGTTAAATTTAGCCAAAAAAGGGGAGGTGGTGTCTTCCATCAGTGAGCATTCAATTGCAGTGACACAACAATGCTGCAAGAGCAATTTAATTCTTGGCATATTTAGAGGTGGCATTAGGGAGTCTACCAAGGTAGCAATTTTCTAGATAATCAACTTAATGTCTTCATTCTAAGTGCATTTATACGTGTAAGTTAATTAGGGGAGTTAATTTTCACAAATGGCAGAAAATCTGCATTTTCCAGTAAGCTTTGTCTCATGCCAGTTCATGATTCAAGGTAGCTGAGAGACATAACCTGACGTTCCTGTCTGTGACAGCAACCAGCCTGCAGCAGGGGCAGGCTCTGTTTGGCAGCTTGGCAGAGCCACTGACGGGCTTCTGGTGCTCGTGTCCCCAAGTCCAGGCACTCAGTGGGGACAAAAGGACAATTTTCCCTGCACAGATGTAGATCACAGCCCCAAACAGCCACAGCATCCACCCGTGTTACTGAGCACAGTCAAAGGACAGAGAGAAAGTTCTGCTGGGGAAGGTAAGAAAATGGAAATGGAAGTTACGTGACCTCCTCCTCTCCTGTCATTCCAAAACTGTGCAATGGGCCATGTTTTATCAAGGGCCCACACAAATCACCAGGGAACAGGGATGAATATGGATCAAAATTACCCACGGTAAACACGGAATGGCAGAAATGCATCTCCAGGGGTGGCAAAACGTCCCCACTGCTTGAAGATGAGCTCCCCACCACAACCCCATCACAGGACTGTCCTGTGGGGAAAAGTGCTGGGAAGGAACTCGGTGGATGATTTCACAATTGTCTCAAACCTTTATGCTAAAATTCTGTAAAAAGGATAAAAGCAGACAGTGATATCTGGCCTCACTGAAGCAAAAGGGAATTTTACCACATGCTTTAAAGAGCCCAGAATCTCAAGCAGAGTCTGTAAAAGTGAAATTGCTCTGAATAGCCAGACCGTATCTCCAAATTTAGCAGGGCTATCTGAGTCCACAGCAAGTGCACATGGATTAAAATAATGACCACTTTCCACTTTTTAAAAGCGTTAATGCTTTGGGTTGAAATAAGAAAGCACTTTTGTTGATTGCTTTTACTCATGCCCCTCTGAGGAGCTCTCAGCTCTCTCCTGTCCTCCTTTCTCCTGGGCTTCTGAGTATTTTCCTCCACTTGTCCCCCTCAGCCCTGTTTCCATATTCATCTTTATCTTACCAAGTACAAGCCAACTCAGACCAAAGACAGAGTGCATATGACAACAGATCCACTGGCTCCTGAGATACTACCAGGAGAGCAAATATGGCTTTTAAAGCACAGCTTAGACATGAGCCATCTTCTACCACTGCTGGGGGGCCAAAAATCTACTTCTCTGCTCCCCAAATCCATCCACCCAAAGAGGCTGAAACCCGGAGCGAGGGGGAAGGAGTTGGCTCTTCACGTGCCAGCTGAAAGATGCCAACGTGCAAACTCACACAAAGGCAGAAGGAAGCAGGGAGAAAAAAAACCCAACGTGTTTCTCAGTGGTTTGTGTGAATGGAAAGTGCTGGTCTGCACACGGCAGTGCAGGCACGGGGGGTTTGTGTTGTGACATGCTGATCTGCCATCGTGTTTTGTGGAGGCAATAGTGGAAGAAAGGAACATATGGAAACTTTGATTCCCACATTTGCACCACTCCTGCTACCACGGTTCTACATCCAACTATTCTTTTCAACATGAAATTTAATTATCTTCAAAGCATTTATAATCCACCCATCACTGCAGTACCAAGGTGCCAAACACAACAATTAAAAAGAATGGTTCCCACAAAAGGGCCAGTTTCCTGGTTCTTCTCATGAGGAACTCTTCTTGCCACGTGTACAGGAGGGTGAGGATTTACAGCAAGGGAGCTTTGCTGGTGGCACAGGAACATCACCAGTGCAACGTACTTAAAGCACAGAGATGGTGGAAAAGGGTCTGGACCCAGAAAATGAACATTTCATTGGTAAAAGAACATTTCTGGAATGTACCCATTGCAAACTCTGAGTAAAATGTTTTTAACTTACTTGCAGACACACACTGAGCTGCCTCGCTACCATCTTAGGACAGAAGCCAGCACCTGGATCAGAAGCAAAGACAATAATAGCTTTAGATTTTGCTGAATCTTACAGGGGACGTTTTCCTGCAAAAAAAAAACCACACATCTTTGCCTTGTAATTAGTCAGCTACTGCCTGTGAGCTTCATGGATTTGGGGAGAAGAGTCTGGGCAGAAAGCAAGAAGCAGAAGAGCCAGCACCTGACTTTAAAGAAGTTATTACATCTTAAGGTGATCAACTGGCAGTTGCCTCAGCTGCTGGAGGAGAGGAACAGGAGCTGGCACAGCAGCCAGTGGTACCACAGCTCTCCAAACCCTCTTACCCCTTTGCTTTTCCTAACATGGTTTCCTATCAAGCAAAATGGAAACCATGACAAGAGGGGAAATGAAAGCAAGAGCCTCACCCATTCAGGAAGAGACTGAGAGCTCCAGCTTTCCTACAGTGCTGGAACATGGTGCTAGGCTGTTATCTATTAACCTATGTTAGCCTTCAATTAGATCAGTAATGCTTTGAGGGAAGAACTGTTTCTGGTGTATGCTTATACTGAATAATGAAAGATTGGCCCCCAGGTACTACAGCCGTATCAATAATAAACATTATTACTAAATAATAGCAATGAAGACTTGGAGTTAATATTTAAAATGGGCATGAGACCAAGAGCATGCCCAAGCACATTTCACGCTTATTTTAATTGCCACAAGACAAATAGAATGAGGACGGATGTTCACTCAAAAGGGTGTGATTCTGTTTTGCTGAAGCACTCAGATTTTAGAGTGCTATTGTCAAGCCTATTTGGAGTAAACTGTGGGTAGAATTGCAATGAGAGATGTAGTTGCCTAGCAAAGGTCTAAGATTTCCATTTAAAATTAATGTGAACTGTTTCTCTGAATCTGACATATGGGCTTTGAGAACCCCTGCCAAGATGTCAAGAGCCAGAATGCTCCCCCTCTAACTCTGAAAAAATGCTGGAGGCAACTTTCTCCTGGTATTTTGGCATTTGGCTCAAACGCAAAACAAAGAGACACAGACACCCTCCTGCAGTGGAGCTGCACAGCTCGGGCAGGTTACAGAGCCCAGATAATGTGACTGCTGAGGAGAAACATCAGCTCTGCTCCTCCTGCACCAGCGACTGATGCCCACCCCAGAGAGGTGGTTTTGGGAGGCTTCTCATCCTCTGCCCTCCACCGATCTCATCCAGCAGGGTAACACCCCCACGTCACCTCCAGCACCGTAATGCTACGAGGAAAGCTCCTTGGCCCTTCAGATCAGTGAACTGGGGACTCAGTCATGCTGGAAGCCCTCTGACACTCCACAAAGACAAGCAGTCAATGGCTTATTTGAGCAAACTAAGCCCCTGCCTGAGGGGTGGTGGTCAGAGAGCATCAGACAGCTCAGAGTGGCACAAGCCCACCACAGCGTTGGCTCTTCTGAAATTCAGACTGCACTTATTACCTTACTCTGTGAGCAGCAAAGAAAGGAGAAACAATTGCTGTGGTGGTGTGACAGATGTATGGTCTGTGGTTAAAGCATTGGCATAAAACTGGTGCCAAAAGGAGATTTGGGAAGTGCCCAGTTCTTACGGGAATGGCAGCCATTAAGTATCTCATGGGGCAGATAGATGGAGGAAAATTATGTTCCCATTTAATCCCTTTCCAAAGCTCTCTGCTATATCAAAGGCTTTTTATTGTGACCTTTCGGAGCCCCCAGATTCTGCTCCAAACACAGGCTTGGCTGCTAGAGGATGCTCTCCTGCACCAGGCAAGCTCTGTGGTCCCCAGTCAGGTCCCACTGCAGCTGCCACTCTCTGCACCACTGCTCCCACCATCATCCTAAACCCTTTGTCCTGCTCCACCCTGGGCCCAGCAAAGGCCTCTTCAAACCCTCCAGCTCCCCGTCTCCCTGATTTACCTCCCCCTCCATCAGATCAGCTTCTGATCTGGACTTTCTTGGGTAACTGAGCCTGCCCAGCACCTCGGAAACTTCGTTTCCCTTTAAATAAATTCCCCCTTCTACCCCACTATAAAGAATAAACGCTTCTCTTCAGTTTGTTTTCTCCTTCTTTTTTCACATTTCCCAAATTATACCCTTTCTAATAAGTGTGAAACTCTTTGCAGTGAAACATGGTGGCAGTAAGGGTGAAATCTGCCGAGGTTATACAGAATCAAAGATTAAACTGTCTCAGAAGGCAGCACGGGGAAGTGGAACAGCAGAGGGGGGGAAAGGAAAAAATAAGCATCAAGACACACAGAGGATAAACAACCAGTTCTAAAACGTGAGAAAAAAGATAAAAACACTAAAAACGGCTCCAGAAAGACAGAAAAGAGCGCTCAGCTTCCCACAGCATCTTTAGGATGCCAAAGGAAGCTCACAGACAGAGGAGAGGAGATGGTCTCTGGTGAAGGAAGCTCCTGCCAGGGAGAGGAGAGGCTGCCCTGCTCCCCCAGCCCCACCGACCGTCCCCCCACTGCTCTTGGACGAGCTTTGGACAGCCCTGGCTGGAGAGGTGACAGGTCAGCCGTGCAGGGAGACAGGCAGTGGGGTACAACTGCAGCTACGAACAGAATCCCTGATGTAGATTCTAAACTATTTGGGACAAAAACTTCTTTTCAGTGTATTCTCTACAAATGTAGCCTGACGTGGCCCTAATATTCAGAGTAACCTTCTCAGTACTCCTACAAAAGCAGCAAAACTCTAGCATAAATATGTCTAGTCTCCAGCCATTCCTTCTTTTGAAATGCAAACACTTCCTTTTACAGCTGAATCCTTTGTAGCAGTGGAAGGAAAGAAAAAAACTTGAGTAAACAGAAAAATGAATAGTGAGAAGAAAATCCCAGTAATGCCTGTCGTGTCCCTGGGTGCAGTACACCTTCCAGACCAACCCTGGCCCGGCAGCAGAGCAGACCAAGGACACAGGTCCTGGAGAAGGAAACCATGAGGAGCTTCACATTCCCATAAGTGTCTAGCAGGGGGTTTCTTTCACCCCAGTTTGACTCCTGCAAGAGGAGATGTTACCAAGCCACTGGTTCTCCCACCAGCCACGGGCTCCCCAAACCCTCCACGTTTGTTCACTTATCTCACGCTCAAAGCCACTGTTTGTGACAGCAGCACTGCCGCCGAGAGGGGCAATGTGATGGGGCTGCTGTGCAAGGCCTGGTGCTGCTTTCGTGTGTCTCAGTTACCCCGGGGAGCTCTGGGACCACACTCCCTGGCTCTCAGGTGGGGACGTGCAGCCGAGCGACACCAGCCGCGGCACGGAGACGGCGCTGCCCACGGGGACACAGCCCGTCCTGGCCACGCCAGCAAAACAGGCTCTGGTAATGGAAACAGTCTGGAAGAAGAAACAAACCACGTGCTCACACAAAGATGTTGCCTTTTTTTGTTCAATCTGACTTGGAGTGCGCTGAATTGGCTCATTGTTCGCAGAGGAATCTGAGCAGAATTAATGACTCGCAGGCAGGAAGAGGCTCTGTTCTGCAACTGCAGGGGCCAGACGTTCTCCAAGATCTGTAATCTAATTTAGCTTGGAGAGTTAATGATTTTAATGATTTGTTGTGATCTCAAAACAACTGTTAGGAGATAAATCTACATCATTAAACCTATTATGGTGTTTTGCTTCATTTAGCAAATGGTGGTTTTTTGTTCAGAAGACGCCCACATTTTAAACAAGCAGAGAGGTCAGCTGCGGATGGTACGGAACAATTTATTCCCAGATCCCTCAGAGACTGAAATGAAAGGTGTCCTTGGGAAAAAAAATAACTCTTCACAAATGTTATTGACTATTTTATAAACAGAAAGCTTTGCTTGCGCTGTGATGTGTATCGCTGTGTGTCTGCTACAAACCAGGCAAGATTTCTGAAAGGTGCCAGCGAGCTGATGGTTCAGGATCACTCGGTTTAAAATCCAGTTACCCCTCAAGGAATCACAGGGGGCTGCCAGGCTCCTGGAGCAGAGCTCACTGACACTCCCTTTAAGTTTAAGGCTGTCAGAGAGGAACAGCAAGAGAAAGATGTCAACAGCAAGAAGCTTTTTAGCAGCTGTTTAGCTCCGGGTGGGGTGTTTCACTTCTGATTTTGGGAAGACAGATCCACGTCCCAAAGCACAGCAGGCAATGAACCGTCCTCTTGCAGGACATCTCCGTGGAGAAAGCAAAGTGCCACATCCTCCAGCTGTCATTCCAGCACCTCTCCCACACACCAACACCCAGCTCAGGAAGGAAAAGTTTACGTAAGACTGATAGAAGGTTTAGCCCACGAACTGTGCATTTGATTCTCATGAGATGGACTAATCCCACTGCTCTTCTCTGGTAAATATGCTGCATAATCCTGCTGTGGGCACAGCCCAACAGCAACAAACTCCTGATACCATGGACATGAATGAACTGACTTGCATCATCTCTTCCATTTTTCACACCATCAGGGACAAAGTTTATGATGAAGCAAGGGCAAGGAAATGAAGCTCTGAGAAGTGATTTCAGCTGCAGAAGGAAGATGGAGAGAGAGTGTTCACAAAGTCAGCAGCGGGTGTCCAGCCACGGCCACAGCCCAGCCCATTAAGATGCTGATGCAGCTCCACTGAAGGGATGGATTTCAACTACGGTTTCATTGTGTTCTCCCATCACAAGCTTCCTCCAATCTTTCCTCTTAAAAAGCCTTTTATGCTGACTGTGAAGAGGATGTAAAGAGCAGAGCAGGATATATACTTTCTTTCTTTGTTGTGTTAGTTATTTACACAGCAGAGAGTAAACAATCAACCTCTTTCCCCTACAAGTTGAGCAGTCCATTATGATCTGATTACATTTGCCCAAGCTAAATATTTTATAAACTTAAAATACAAAGTAAAGAAAAAATAAACAATCTCGTAAATAGCAATGACTGCCCATTTTCTTGCCCAGCTCTCTTTTAATCCCTGGGCAGGGAGAAATATTCCAGTTCTTCGGATGTCATTCAGAAATCACTACCATGACTCCACGCTTTCAGCCTGCCTGGCATGTCTGCCTGCCACAAAGCAAACACGAGAGATACAGAGGCAGAGAAATGTATTTGTTTGTTGTGGAAGTTAAGCCCCCACTGGGGTCTGAGCTCCATCCTTGGAGCCGTATAATCCCCCGCACTGCACGGATAGCACAGACATGTCACTTTAATAAACCAAAGTAAATAAAAACCAAAGAAAATTCCTTTCAGTTGTGTTTATTTTGGGGAAGCTTCTTTCTTCAGCTCTGAATATAGGGAATATATTTTATTACCCACTGTGACATCTCAGAAATGCAGCAGTTGAACTTAACTGGAAAAGAAAGTCATGTTCTGCCCTTCCTCATCGCTGGCGTCCCTGGAGATTCCTATTCCTTAGCAAAGGGCAAAGCCAGGAGGGTCTGGAGCTGCACGGCTGCCGTGCTGCACACAGGCTGCCTGCTGGACACCCTCTGAAGTGCTGGAGATCACCACCACCCGGACAGCAGCTCGTTCTGACACTGTCATATCAGCCAAGCTCTGCACAAGGTCATAAATTAGTTCCCAATTTACACTTTTTAGTCAATCATGTAACAAATCAATAAATTCACATCTCTAATTACCAAATCATGACACAGAAATTTTGACTAAGTTTTTTGTGGTAGTAGTAACAGTAAGGACCCAGGGGAAGGACACCACTCACACCCCTACATACACCTCCTGCCACTGCAAAAGTCTGCCAGAGCATCACCCCCGGGAGGGTCCAGCCCCAGTTCCAGCACTGGTGTGAGGGCTGCACCCAGAGCACAGACTGGCCTGCAGCTCAGCACAACTCTGCACTTGGCATTTTAAGAGGAAAACCTGAAAGTCCATAACAACTAAAGATTTGGGCATTTGTATTCTGTGTTGGAGACAGAGTAAATAAAAAACCCTTCCAACGTTTTTCAAACTTAGGTGGGAGAAATATAGTTATGTTGGATTTTTTCTAACTTGAACCTTAAAGTTCAAGGTCATTTCATTGTATTCCAACCAGCTCGGCCTTTACTCAGCACTGTGCCATTCCAGTTTACTCTTTGTGAGCATTTTGGTAGAGAAAATGCTATTCTGGTATTACACCCTAAGTCAATATACATAAATTACACTAATACAGTTGAAAATGTGATGGTTTTGTGACTGTGTCTGCCCAGGAGAACCACAGCTGAAGATGCAGTGCTTTGTTTGGTGGGGTTACTCATATGATTTTACTTTTTCTTGTCAGAAACAAGACACCCTGTTCATCATTTTGACCACTATTCTTCTGCCAACTGTTGCAGCCATGCCTGGCTGTGCTGTGATAGTTGGAAACTACCCTCCAGGTAGAACAAATGTTGTTTTATTTGCTGGGTGGAAATTTGTTAAATAAATCATAGATTCATAGTGGCATAGGAAATTAGCAATAAGCTGTGCCTGGAAGGTTAGACATATTGTACTTCAAAATAAGCAGGAGGCCACTTTGCAATTCAAAGGAGATGTATTGGGGAATGGGAGGACACATCTGTTAATCATTTTTCCCCATCCCTGAAAGGTTGTTAGCTGGAGTCCCAGCAGAGCCCTGCACTGACACCGAGTGACTCTTTTAAATTAGCTTCAAGAACTTCCCTGCCCGGGTCTGGCTGCCAGAAGAAGAGCTGGGGAGCGTTTGCCCTGGCAGCTCTGATGTCCTTGGCTGCAGGGCTGCGTGGCAGGAGCAGGTTCCTGTGCTGCTGGGAGTCCCAGGTTATTTTTGCATTATGCTTTCCTATTTTGAAACACCGCAGGGCGTTGCTCGTCTGGAGGAGCTGACATTTAGCAGGGGCTACGGCCTGGGGTGCTCCTGATTTGACAATTACTTACGAGTTTCCCCTAGCAAAGAACACATACAAAGCCTGTTTCTGAAAGCTTCCTTCAAAGTGACATCTGATGAATTTAAATAGTGGGGTTTGGCACTGCTAACACTTCTAAACATTCTTACATTTATTATAACCTTTAGAAACCCTTTATTCCTCTTCCTGATCATTTTATCTACCTGGAAATATTTTAAGCAAGCATATGGAAGACACACTGAAAGCCTGATGCATCTTTTTACTGCGTCCTGAATCACTGGTAGTATCAAATGTTCTTTCTCAGTAAGAGATACGAGATATGAACTGTTTCCTGAACAGGTTATGGGTCAGGCAATGGATTTTCTTTCTCCCTCCTACATCAACCAATGAAATCAGAGTAACTTCAGCTTCTCAGCTTTCATTTTATGCAGGGGAAGAATTTAACAACTTAAATGGGGGGAAAAAGAAAAATTGAGCTTTTCAGATGCTGGAACTTTTGGCAAGTATGGCTCTTTCCCAGGAACTTCCCACTGTGCTGAACTTTTTTTTCTTACAATACAAGAAATGTATGTCGACATTAAAAAATCTCTACCTACAGGTCAAAAGTGCTGGTAGGGGCTGTGGAGCAAAGGCCTTCAGAGGCAGCTTCACTCACCACCACCAGAGATGAGCAACTTGATTCCATTTTCAAAGGGGCAGAGACATCCTGCTGCCTGAGCATCTCCAGAACCCCGAGACTGATGCCAGCCGAGCCCTTCATCTTCCTGGCAGTGGGGCAGGCTCCCAGCTGGAGACCTCTCTCCCCTCTCCTGGGGAGGTCCAGGCAGCTCAGCACCCCAGAGCTCACCCCAGCAGGACTCCCCCCACAGGTACCACTTTACCCACAGCCAGCCAGGCCAGGTCACATCTGTACTCCTTGGATGCACTGAAGGATGAGTTCATGCAGCCAGATGTCTAACATCACTCTCTTTAGCTCTAATATTCCCTATTTATTACTAAACATTTCTTGAGAGGGATTTCCAGAGCCCATGACAGAGCTGGGTATAAAATCCTATCTACCCAGCACTAGTGCAAGGCTTGCACGTGGGTTTGTCACTCCTCCTGCTCTCAGAGGGCTCCTTCTCCGATCACAGTTGGCAGCTAGTGTGAGTTTTTTCACCCTTAAACTGCTCAGAGAAGAAAAAAATAAATGGTGAAAGAAAGGCCAGTGGAAGTTCAGATAAAGCAGAAGTGATGCTCATTGCTGCAGGGCAGTTTAAACTGAACTACAATGCAGTTTAGATAAACAAGGATTAATTATCTTTCTGTTAGTCTGTGAGGCAACTGATATCACATACAATTAAATTATTTTGCAATTATTACTTTCCAAGCACTTAGCCAAGAAGGAGAATAAAGGCAGGATGGTTTTTTTTCATATTTTGCAAGATGTTCAGAATATTTTCTTTTACTGTATTAGCTTGTGTAAACTGTAGCAGTGGATGTTCCCCTTTGCTTTTATTTGCCCATTGGGTCATTTACTTATTGGAATTGAAGTCAGAACTGGTTTGCTCTCACAAACAGTACTGAAATTCTAATAAATATGTAAATAATATAACTCTGAGCTGTTGCCTGTGGCATTTGTTCATACATTATCCTCTGCAGTAGTCACTCTGCTGTGAACACACACTTGGTTTGGTTGGGAGGAACATCCATGATGTGAAGAGAGCCCCAGCACGGCCTCGCCACGCTCCGAGTCACGGCTGCTTTTCCTCCTGCTGCTGCCAACTGCATGTGGAAGGTACCACTTAAAATATGTTAGGAGAGAAAAGAGAAACTGGAGAGCAGCAGAGGTCAAATCTAACCAGACACTGGGCTGGCAGCACGTGCAGAGAGGGTCAGCACAGGGCCCTGCATCATTCCTGTCCTTGAGAAATCCTTACTCCTCCAGCTAGCAGGGAAACCTGGTGATCCTGAAATGATGTTGCCAGAAGGTGAAGGGGAATTTAAGTGAGTCCTGCACTGAATTTCTTCTGGTGACTGCACCCTGTGCCCCTCGCTGCACCTCCAGCCACCCATGTGCATGGGCTGTTGGGGGCTCCCGAGTCCTGCAGGGACTGGGAGCATCAGTGGGCACAGGCAATGGGAATCAGGCTGGAGCTCAGCACCAGGGAGGGAGCAGAGCTGAGACAGGGACAGGGGATGCAGCAGAGATTAGGAAAATCAGCAGCAGGGCCCTGGGAGAAGAAGCTGATCCTAAAGGTATGGTGTGAGCTGGAGGTAAATGAGATGCCCAGAGATTAAAACTGTGCCATGAAGAAATTATACCCAGAGAAAGGGATGGAAAGTATCACTCACAGTGCAGAAGTGCAAACACTCAACCAGACTCCTCACAGCACCTTCACCCCAGGAAATGGCTTGAGATGCTGATGTAAAAGCAAAGTCTCTAAGCATGAGGTGTCCTGCCCAGGGGACTCCAGTCAGCTCCTGCCTTGGAGGCCCCTTTCTATTTCCATCCAGCTCCGAGGAGGAAAAAGTCTCCTCTGGCTCCTGGCACAAGAGCTCTGTGAGAGGGGACAGGAGAGAGGGGAAGGCTCTGGGGACTGTCACTGCTCTGCATGTCCTTGTGAGAGACAGGACCTGGAGGGAGCTGCTGCATTTGAGCTCAGTGCCTGTAACTGGAGCCCAGGCACCAACAGCCAGCCGCTGAAACTCGCCTGTGCTGAGCAGCAGCAGTTTGGCCAAATTCTTCTCCATTTCTCTATTTTTCTCTTTTCTGCTTGCTGCCTTCATGTCTCAAAGTGAGAAGCCAAGAACGATGGGCTCTGGCCTTCCTAAGGTCTGGAAATCTCCCTGTCCTCAGCAGACTCCTACCCTGGCTGTGCCTGTGGCTGGTTTCTATTGACCTTTTCTCCCCAGATCAGAGGGGCCATAGGTGTGTTCCTTTAAACATCCACTTTCTGGCATGGAAAATCCCTCTGTGCTGAGGGGGGAAGCTGAGCAACATGCCCAGATCTGCAGATGTAAATAGAACCTTAATTGCTTTCCTGGGCTGAGGCTTAAATAGATAAGACAAAGAAGATGGAGAAAAGAAACTGTTATTTATTTGGGAGAGACCAGAAGGTTATGAATTGCAATTAACCAATGAGATAATGAATCTTTTAGCTCACAAAGTGCAGTAGATCCGTAGGTACTTAGGACATAATGTAATTCCACCCCTATAAGCACTTTCGTTGCACTTCTGGTGCTTTATCAACAAAATGCCCTACTGTAGCTACTTGGCCTTTGGAGATTATTTTCTCAGAGAAGCTGTCATCACACAGCTGATTAATTACTCTAATAATCATAATTTTTTTTCTAATAAAAAACCCCTCTTCCCATTCATTAACTACATTGCAGGTAGGTGACAGTGGTAATTATACTCTGGAAGTACTTCTGAATTATCTTTTCTAATCCAGCCTGTGCTGACATTTTTGAGAGAAAAAAACATTTTGTCTTTCTTTCATGAGTGGGGTAACATTTGAATATGCAAACAGTGTCAAAGCGTGCCCTCCGGATGTTTTCCTGAACTATGATTTATGAGGCTGGGCTATTGTATTTGCTATCATAGACCTAGAAAGGTCATTAGACAAATAGGCTTTCCCTGCAGGGGTCCCTTGCCGTCTTTATCTTCTGATATTTTAATTTTTTTCCTGAACATCAAGCAGGAGATGTGCTGCAAGGGCTCCCATATGCCTCTGCTACTTATTTATTTATTCATGAGTGCCAAAGTCGTGTGCAATGCTCTAGGTGCAGAACTCCACAGACACCCCTGCAGAGCCCAAGGGGTTGAAGAGCTGCCACCGGGCTCCCAGATGTGCAGCACACCCTCAGTCCCAGGGCTCTGCAGCTTCTCCCTTTGAGGATGGGAATTTCCACCTAAGGGCCAGACTTGCAGCCCTGCCTTGCACGAGGATGAACAGGGGAGAAAACCCAACTCATAATTAGTAAAGCTGGGTAAACAGAGCGACAGCTGCTCTGTAAATACTAGTCTGCATGTTTAAATTAACTTCTCATTGCCCCTGCCCTTTCCCCTTTTGTTCTTCATTCCCAGTAGGTGGTTATTGGGATTAGGTTTACTTGTGCAAATACTTCCAGAAAGCCACTTTAATCTCAGGTAGAAAAATTCCGAAAAAAAAGAAATCTATATCCATGAGTGTGCTCACACACAGCTGAGAGGTCAGTCAGAAACAACACCGTGTGCTTCATGGAATCAGGAAAAAATTAGATGGGAAGAGACCTCTGGGGATGATCTCGTCCAACCACCTGCCCGACAAGGGGCTAACTTCAAAGTTAAATCAGGTCTGCCCAGCTAGAATTTATTAAAACTTAGTGAAATACAAGCAGGCAGCTCCCAGCAAAGAGGAACACCTGCCAAAATGATCAAAACAGAGAACTTGAGCCACTGAAATAACCTCCTCTGTTCTGTTCTAAGGCTGTTCTCTGCAGCTGCCTCTCCCATACAGACTCCTCAGATGTCCGAGTCTGTGCCTGATACCTGTAATCTTGTGTTATTCGCCAACACGTTCTACAAAATATAACAAAGTGACGTTGTTCTCAGCCTAACTAGAGCTAGCACATGGAAGCACGTGGTGGATGCTGGCCACCATAAACACGAGCTGGTTTGCAGTGTGTCTCTCAGCTGGGGCAGCGTTCGAGGCGCTGGAGCAGAGCTGCCCAGATCTCGTGTTCAGCCCCTAAAGACACAACAGCACTGCTCCTGTGTTTGTTCAAGCTACAAGGTTTGAGCTAGCCTAAGGAAAATGAGGATAAATTGATATCTTTATGTTAAAGCTGGAAGCCAGCCTAGGATTTTATAATTCCTCTGGTGTGCCTTGAACACCAGTCCCAACCATCCTGCTGCACCACCCCAGCACAGACTGCATCCGAGGAATGGCACCTGCTCTGTGATTCCAGCAAGGGACAAGGAAGAATCACAGGGAATAAACCACGCAGCTCTGCCCAAAGAGCAGGGCAGCTTCTCTGTAACTGTGCTAAAAGGCAGCAAATACATCCCTGTGAATTACTGGTCGAGTGGCAAGTAACAAGTGATTCAACTGTTAGAGGAACAGCAGCCCCAAAATGAAGAAAAGGCATAGAAAGAAAGGTTTGATTTGAATTCATACTGTGAACTGTTCAAAGCTACCAATATCCACACTCAACACCAATCTCTGATGTCTGTGGGGTAATTACAAGCATTTTCTTGACTTCACTCTGTAACAGCACAGCAAGGTGGAGTCTTTCAATTCTACATCTCAGTGGCACAGATTGGTTCCACATCCCTAATAAATGCCTTCCCAGGACAGGCTGTGCTTGGGTGATGGTTAAAATGATCCTTGGGAACTTCCACTCTGATACAGTGTGAAATTAAGCTGCCAAATATTTGTGAAACATTTATGGATTCTCATATGAAAAGAGTTATTACATGAAACATTAAAGAACATTCCAACTCTGGTTAAGTTTGCCATCTACCAGTGCTCTGAACTCCACGTTCTCACCTCTCCAACCCCTGTGTGAAAATCAAAATGCCCTGTGCCAGGAAACACTGCACCAAGGAATAAGCCCCATGCACAAAAACCACTTTACCCATAACAGACCAAACAGAGAGGGGAAGGATGCAGCAACCACACGCAGACCAGGCAGCAGTTTCTCTCTTCTGATAAGTATTTTGAGTGCACCAAGTATCACCTCACTGCTGACAGCCACAGGAAGATGCCACCAGCCTCTGCTGAACTTGGAAGGGAAGGAAAAGAGAAATCTATTTTACAGAATGAGCCACAAAAGAATGGGATCATTTAGGGTTGCCCTGGCTGTGCTGCTGCCCTCTGAGGGAGATGCTTTCCACACCAGGGCAGCATTCCAACTCCCCACACAATTCTCAAACACTTACTAGTTACATCTGTTGAAATTGAGATTTGAATCCCTGAAACACCTTCTCCTTATTTGTTTTTGCTCTCCTACATCCTGCAGGCTCCCCATGCACACAGTGCCTCTGAGGCTCACAGATAACAGATTGGGTTTGAGCTGTTTGCACAGCGAGCAGCTCGAGTGCTCCTGGAGACAGGGATCAGTGGGGGCTGGATCTCTGAACACAACACGAGCACGTCAGGGCTGCAAACCCAAGGCACATCCAGCCCTGTCGTGCCACTGCCACAATTTCAGCTTTCACTCAGTATAGACCTAACAGCAAATTCAAAAGACAACTCCTCAAATTTGGGAAGTTTTTCTTCTCCTGAAGAACTGAGCTGAGACACGTGATAACAGACAACTGCTACGGAGCAGCGTGACCTCCTTAGCAGCTTGTTTTGCACTCCTGGGGTAACATAGGATGGATGGTGTCCTCCTGACAGCTTGAGTATGAATTTCATCATTACCTTTGCAATGCCGACGTATTTTGTCAGCACTTGGTTTCATCATTCTGACTTGCTGCTGGCAGTCTCATTTTGCCAGTTATACCTGGTTCCCCTGCTTAAATTGAGACCATTACCACACCACACTTCCCATCTCGAGGCTGATACACAGCCCTGGCTTGGGAGCCTGAACAGCATCAACTACCAGATATGTTTCTTCTGCTGGCAGTGTCAAATAAGGACTATTTGGCCACAGTAACTGGGAGAGTTGACATGTCTTCAAGCAGAATCTGATCACCCATATACATCTACACAGATTGCCCCGTACTGAAAGGTGCTGAGAAGTGTTTATGAGATGTCAGAAGTGTTAAGGACGGTGCTATTTTATATAGCAGCTATATAGAATTTCTATACACGTACAGAATGGACACAGTCTTTCTTAGTAGGGGTAGAGTATGGTTTGGATCAAACCTGTCTCACCTATTAGGAAGAAAGAATTAGCTTTACTTATATACTAGTATATCTAGAGATGTTTACACAACACATGTCTGTGCAGGGAACGTTACCTATGTACACCCTGAGTGTGCTGAGGGTCAGCATGCACAAGCTCAGGCACAGAGCAAGCAGGGGAATTCACACACAGTGCTTTCTAGGAATGATTGTATGTGGTTATTTACTGAAAAAATGCATGGTCCAGATCCATGTCAGTCAGCTGGAAACATCTGAATATTAAATCAAAAAATTAACTGAAAAGAACAGTGGATGCAAGAGGGGTTGAGGACAGTGCTCATACACTCAACCCTCCTAGGCACTTTTTCCCCCAACTCATCTTTCTTTTCCAGTAGATCAGTAACCTCTAACAAAAGATCTGTCCTTTTTAATCACACTCTTCCCTCCTCATTCCACCCCTCTCTACATACACAACCACGTTTCATTTGTTGATCCCATCGCAGAAGCCTCAGGGCTTTAGAAAAGTCTTTTTCAGCATGATTATATACATCTCTTCAACCTCTCTTGCCCCTTTCCTTTTTACTGCCACTCACCATTACAGAGCTCCAGTGCTCTGCAAATTGAACGTGACAACAATGCTCTATATGTGTTCATATATATACATAAAACTATAAAATCAGTAGAACACATGTATCTATCTATCCTTATTTTTTGAAATGGTAATGAAGAATTCCAGCGTTTGCACACTTCAGCCTGGAACTGATTACTTTACTTGCTGTGTTCTGGATGATCAGAACAGGAGACTAACAGATCACAGAAGGCTACAAATATTTGGTATGGCAGGTTATTTTCTGCCAAAGCCAGAAATCCACTAACCTGCAAAGCTGCCTGTCTGCAAATTGTCTGATGCTTACAAACTGCTTTGTGACTGTCCAGTCTGAATGCTCGTGCAGGTGAAGCTTCATGAGGCAAAATCTACTGGCTGTAAAAAGTCTTTATCTGCCTTTCTTTTACCTTTTTTTCCCCTTCAGTTCAAGACACACTTCACTCACTTTGCTTTCTTTTTTTAGCTCTACTAAAGTCAATACAAACTTCCCCACTGAGAGTAAAGGAGCCATTTCTACACTAAACTTAAGCCAAACACAAGAAAACTCCTTTTGATGAAAAAAACCCTATGGCTCAGGTACACCACAGGTGAAGAGCAGTTCTGACAGAAAGGTGGTACCCTTTGTGTGATCAGATGTGTCTAAGCCCATGTAAATCTTGTTTCATGAGTACTGGCCTTCTATGCTGAAAAACACGATTAGAATGTTATTTAGGCTCACACCTCTGGAAATGGAGTAGATCAATAATCTACTGAGCCTCTGAGTAGCTTGATCTAGTTGGAGATGTCCCTGCTTATAGCATGGGGTTGGATTAGATGACCTTTGGAGGTCCCTTTTAACCCAAACATTCTATGATTCTAATAAAATAATTACATATAATAGCATATATATATATATACTTATTGCATCATTGATCATAATAGTGAGTTATATAAAAGTGGTAAAATACTACAACACACACAAAATATCAGCTGTAAAATGAGAATTGCATGCCAGGGCAATAAAACCCCAGATGTTACTCCAGTTCTGCATCTCTGCCGCTTCATCCCAAGGTCCTGCGTAACCTTGAAACAACTCTCCAAGACTGTTTGCCATATTTAGAAAAGAAATTGAAAAGGCCTTGGGAAGTACACTCCCCAAGTGCTGCTCCT
Source organism: Merops nubicus (assembly GCF_000691845.1). Taxonomy (NCBI): domain Eukaryota; kingdom Metazoa; phylum Chordata; class Aves; order Coraciiformes; family Meropidae; genus Merops; species Merops nubicus. The sequence goes on along the minus strand of NW_008615801.1, from coordinate 78,285 downwards.
CTCCCTGCTAAGCTGTACTGACAGGGGAGACAAGGTCTGTAATTAGCAGAACGACCCAGTGTGCCGTGAGGGAGGATCACTGGGATGCAGCAGCTCAGGGCCAGCAGATCCGTGTCCTTCCAGCCCTCCCCTCCTCGACACGCTGCCCACAGACAGCACCCCTCACATCACATAACACCAAACAACTGCATTGGCTCAAGCCCTGAAAGTATTACACAGAATTATGTCTTTTTGCCTGTGTAGGCAGCAGCTGATTTTTGCTCTTTTTCTTAGTTGCAAAAATAGTGGAGATGGAAAACTCCTTACAGGGCATTCGAACGGAGAAAGAAACGGTCCCTCAGGCCAGGATGTTCATGTTGTGTATCACTGTTAGGGATGAAGAGACTGATGGCACAAATCTAGTCTACCAGTGAACTCCCTACATAACAGGTAACAGTTTGCATCTTTATTTTACATTAGTGATGAGATTTCTGGTGTTTGCTTGAGGGCTTTGCAAAATACCTGTTTGGATACCACTTATCCCTCAGCTGAGGAGAGAGAAGCAGCAGCTGGGAACTCCCCAACACGTGGGTGGCAAAGGGAGAGCTGCTGAGCTCAGCTGGGTGCAGCCCCAGTCAGACTGGTGGACAGAAACTGGTGCCTTAGAAACACTCTAATAAAATCTGACATTTTGATCTCCTTGTGTGCAGCACCCAAGGACTCAGAAGACCCAAAGAACGAGTTTCCCAAAACCTCTCAGCTGCCTTGTGCACCAGGCGGAGCGTGTCCTGGTGAGGCAGATGGACTCACCATACCAAGCAGAGCAAAATCCCCTTCTGGTACAACAATACACTGTTCCTGTTGGGTTTACACCAGTAACTTGCTCTCTGGTGCCTGGACCTGTCCATCTGCCACGTGTCACCACCTCACTGAGGAGCGAGCACAGCGTAAGGCTCAGTCCCCGAGCACTCGCTCTCACCAGACAGCCCAATTCAGTCCGTGCCTGAAAACACCCAAGGACCACACGTTTATTTAGTATCAGCTCTCAGAGAAACGACCCGTGTGGGACAGGAGAAAGCAAAAATGCAGATGATCTCCTGTCAGGTTTCCCAGCCAGGCTTGGTGCTCCAAAATCCCCTCCGCTTCCTCCGGCGGCGGGAGCACCTTGTTATCCTCCTGGCCTGCTGCTCCCCGTGCTGACAGATGGAGAACACTGGCACAGCAGACAACCATGTCTGTGCATTAATTATGTCAAGGGCAGGATTCCCAGATGAGAGTGTTACAGCATCTATCTAGATGAAGTTTACTAGCCCAGGGCTAGGAAGATTTGCCATCGGTAACCCTGTTCTGGACTAGATTAACTCTTCCTCTTCAGAGCTCGCAGTCACCGTGAGCTCTATAACCACAGCCTAGGAAGTTTTTGACACTGTGGCAACCCAAAGACTATCTCTATATTCTCCTTTGGTTCCTGTAGCCAGCCCTGAGCACTACGCACATGGCAAAGGGCTTGTGTGCACAAGCACGTGCTGGCTTTTCCTAACTGCTCATTAGGTTAATAAAAGCCATCACCTCCACCTACAAACCTGGTCTTACCCTGTACACATCATATCACTCTGACCATGAAAGGATTTCTGTGCTTGCTTAACTCTAAGCATGCAAATAGTCCCATTAGCATTAATAATTATGGTTGTTCCATAGGCTTTTGGGTCAATGTCAGAGGCAAATCACAGAGGAACTTCCCCCCTAGTCAGAATAAGGGAGTTCATACATTTCTCTCTCTCCATTGCCACTATCAAATACTCTACAGAGCTCCCAGCCAGGCAAATGAGAGCACTGTGGCTATAGCAGTGGGCAGTAAACAGAGAGCACAGCAGGTTTACTAACACTGGGAAGCACCTCACCTCCCTGCTGAAGAGGAGGAGGATGATATGCAGCCACTGGACTATGAAAAGCCCCATTTGATTGTGTCATGACCTGACAGCCACGCAGAGGTCAGGATGGGAGGCCAGCGACGGGCTCCAGTCAATCTGGGTCTTCCAGCCCACAAGATAATTCTCTCCACTGCAGGTAGGTCTGGCCACATTTTACTGTCTGCAGATTTACTGTTAAATCTTTATTTTCTGCACCTCCCACAGCAATAACTGCTCTTCCCAACACTTGACCTCCCTCGTTTGGGCTGGCTCTGAGCTGGAGCATCCCTCTCCTGTTGCAGGATGTGAACAGTGAGGACTGGTGGGTGCATGAGAGCAGAAACACGAAGCAGGACCACCAGAGCAACACCAGAAACCTGTTTCCTCCTGGATTAATTTTGGGAAGGTAACAGGTGCCACAGGGCACCTCCCAAAGCACAGGCTGGGCATTTCTTTAAAGATCTTTTGCACATACTGGGATTTCTTGCATGATTTCCATGCAGGATCCCGGGGAGTTCCCTTCTGCCTGGTGACAGGGAGGGTAACAGCAAACCAAGACATACACACAGGGCAGAAAAGGTGATTTACTGAAATTCAGGGTAGGAGAGACTCACAGCCTCTCTGATAAATATGTGTTTCTCTCATTAATAAAAGGTTATTGTAAGAAGTCAAATAAAAATGTATTTGTGTTTAACAATTAAATGTAATTGGCAATTGCTAATGGCTCTGTGATCGCAAAACTGGGGGAAAAAGCAAAGAGGAAGAAACTAGTTTGAAGGGATTTTATCTAATTTCATTTTAATTAGATCCTTTTTCTAACTGAGTTTCTAATTTTTCAATTAGCAATTAGCAGCTGCAACTCATTCTGAGCATCACGAGGTGCCAGAGACACTAATTACACCACAGGAGTAGGAGGCTGAAAATGAGAAATAAAATTATCCATGAATGTTATTAGAAGAAAGGAATGATTACATTCTGTAATAATATACTGATGTGGGCCTAATTAGATTGAAAGATTGGGGGGAAAATAGGAGATTTTAAAATGGATTATATTTGGAAGCCTATAGGTCACCTTTTTGTCATTCACAATGATTAGGTTCATTGCTTGGAAAAAATCCAGTTGGGAGTTATATTATGTCTCTATCAGTCACCCTGAGAAGGTCCCAGCAATGCAGAGAGGTGGGCTGGCACGAGCAAGGGGGGACAGGACCTCGCTGGAGATGTCCTGATCTACATGAACACAATGCTGTCTCTCAGCATCCTTCTGTGCCTTCACTGTGCCATCCGTAAATGAGCAAGGAAAACTCCTACACCTTATTTTGACAAGGTTTTGAGATCCACAGCTGAAAGGCAATGCAAAGGTTCACTTATTCTCATATTCTACAAGCTACAGCAGGTCCTCACTTGTCTGCTGGCAAGCCTCTACCCAGGCCCTGAACTTTGCCCAGCACAGTGCCTGGGGGAGAAAGCTGTTAAATCATACCAGTGTGGCACCACGGGGACCAAGGGCAAGCCTATAAACAGCCACTTGATAGCAAAAGAGGGAACACTGCACCGACTCCATTTATTTCCACTTTTAAAACACATCATTTTTTCTTTGGGAATCAATAACCTTTTACATTTGATTTAGTAATAGGAGTGACCTCTCTCCTGCTCCAGTGTGTACAACCTGCGTTTCGGAATCACTTCAAGGGACCCCCCGTAATAAATGATTACATCCAAATGTGGTTCTCAAAATTTATGAGCTCCCATTCATCCCATTCCCCTATTTGTCTTTTATATATCTCACCATATTTGCCACTAATTATATTCCTCTTTATAATCTGTGCTCCTCAGTTAAGGGATGTAATTGATAGCTTCTGAAAAATCACTCGTTCCAAGCTGGACCAGAAGTGTTTTGTCACACTGCTTCCCCCCCTCTGACTGCTTTTCCTCCCAGCATCCCCAGTCCTAGCACTAAAACTCTTCACAGCTCATAGAAGATCCAATAACAGTGCTATGATATGAGAGGAAAAAGAATTAAACCCCAATTCTTTGCCATTAGCTGCTAGTAAGCATCACTAAGGGACACATGCCTGGAAGAGGTGCGTGCTACAGGGATGCAGCTCAAGGTGCTGTAGAGCAGCCCTCTGCCTTCCCTTTTAGCCTCACCACTAACTCTCTGTGATGACTCCCTGCCAGGGTGAAAGATTAGTGCAGGATGATAACAGAGGTTGAGGGGAAAAGGGGAAAAAAAAAAAAATCCCTCCATTTAAAATTCAGCTGTTGTAGCATATGTTCCTCTTGAGCTGGAAATTGTCTTTGCAAGCAGCTCGGCTTTGCTGTTGAGCCACACGAGAGTTTGGTGATTTAGGGGCAGTGGGGTGCAGCCCTGAATAAATAAACCAGGCATTTATTGCAGGGGAAAGGAGGAAGAGAGGTAACAAAGGTAAATAAGGAAGTCTGAAATAGGGTTTTCAGCTCTGCTAAACAATCTGGAGCTCACCTGTCTGGAGAGGGAACTGGAGAGCGAGGAGAGACGCCCTCCTGTCTACACAACGTTCCTGCTTGCCCCAGCCAGAGCAGCTCTGGGCTTCACAGTCCTGCTGCCAAACCTGCAACGCTCAGGTAGCTCTGCTACCTCCAAACCCACTCCTGTCATCCCCTCTCCCTGGCTCCCTCTCGTTGCTATTTGCCACCAAGCTGTCAAGGGCCAGTGCTCAGGGTGACACATGGTGACAACGAGCAGATTCTCCTGTTGCTGAGCAGGGTGAACCCACGGAGTTTTTACTTTCTCTCCACAGTGATGTTTCACTGCACATCATGAGCCTGCTGTCAGCCCTGCTGTGGGTTCCCCAGCAGTGCTGCTCACAGCAATTTCCCAACACTCTGCTTAGTAAATGCCAACAAAGCAGCCCAAGCTGACCATCAGCCGTGGTCCAAAAGCCACCCTCTCCCCCCAGCAGAGCTCTGCCACACCACGGGTCTTGTAAGCCCTGCTCACCCCAATGCCCAGCAAGTCTCTGCCACAGTTTCTTGAGCAGTGCCACCTATAAAACCAACTTATAATTCATCTTCCACTTAGAAGCTGGTTAACAGCTCTGGCCCATCACCTCCTGCCAGAAAACTGCTGCACCTGCAGAGCTGAAAGGAAATAACCCAGAGCACTGTAGTATTCAGAAGCACTCTGCTCCTGTGTGTAGCTGCAAAGGCAGTATATTTCCCAGAGCTCCACAATCAGTTTGAAGCCCTAAAAAAAACCCTGTCAATAGCTTTAGGCACTTTTAACATTTTACTTCACAGTTATTCAAGACTTTTCTTTAAAAGGAAAAAATTCCAGATCTTAACCATACAAAGAAAGGCTTTTTCTTTCCCTGGTTAGATTTTATTCCTCTAACAAAAAAAAAAGCTGACTATTCAAACAAGGTCCTTCTTACTCGTGGCCATCAGAACCTCTTGCCTAGTCATCCTTCTATTTTACTGCTTTAAAACCTTGTGGGCTTTGGCACATGTGCCAATAAAAGCTTAGGAGTTAATATTTATTCACAGGAGCATCACAAGGCTTAGCGCCTACAGAGTCAACCCAGGAGAATTTTTAAGAAAAATCGTCACTTCAGATACAACTCAAATGGTCTCCAGCTCTCCAGGAGGCTGCACTTGTCACACAGATAAAACAGAGAAACAAACAGATGCTTGCCTGGTATTCTGCTTCACAAAATAAACAAACGCTTTTTTAGAAATGCTCTTTGAAAGTAAATTCAGATGAAATCCAGCCCATGGAAAGCACCACAGTACTCCCATTGAGGGGACCTCTCTAGACAAGCAGTTCTCCTCAATCCACACTCATGGCAGGAGGCTGGAAGATCCCTGCTTCCCTCCCAGGACAACTTCCCCCCACCCGCCCTGGAGCTGTGTCTCTTTTTCTTACTGCAAAGCTTCCAAAGAAACACACATTTTCAACAAATATTTCCACCATCTCATTTGACACCGAACAAGCAGGAAAAATATGGCCCATCAGAAGAAATCTCAGTATAATGTTCCAATTTTCCACCATTTGACAGCAATCAAGTGGAGACTAATGGCTTTCCTCTGTGACTAAATCATTTAGCGACCAAGGTATTCCGTCTCATTCTCATTAGGAAAAAAAAAAATATTCCCATAATCTCATTATCCCAACGTGAGTAACAGTAAAAACACACCAAGACTAATGGCTCCTTCAGCACCACGGCTCGGCGAGGTCGCCCAGGGAGGGTTTTACCCAGCTCAGGTTGGGCTTGGGGCGAGACCGACGCTCTCCCCGCACGCCGAGGACTTTTCTGCACTATTTTTAACTAACTTGAATAGAAGAAGAATGTGTCATGGAGCGTTAAACTTTATGGAAATTCTCCCAGAGAATAACATAATTTCACGCTGCATTACTCTACAATGACCTGGTACTTGAACAATTAATTTTTAAGGTATAGCCTTTTTCTTCCTGGGCTGTATTTAGCTTTCTCCTAAACCACCAACAATACCAGGATCCCTTGTCTTTCCCTTTATGATCTGAGCAGGCAGTTAAAAGCTCACAGCATGTGCTGCTTTCTCACAATTCATCATGCAGAATATTCTGTTTGAAAACAGAGTGAAGAAGAGGAACCAAAATGCTTCAGGATTTACCTTAATTATTTCTAGCACATGAATCTATTGCCATTTCTCAGCCTACCTT
>NW_008615801.1:43015-71681 GCF_000691845.1 Merops nubicus | reverse complement strand
CCTGCTGAAAGTCTTCCAGAGTTTCCCAGAATGCACTGAAGCCCATCTTTTTCTCTACTGATACCCACCATTCTGGCAAATACTAGCCACAATAGTCCCACCAAAGTGGGCAGACCACTGGGCAGAGCAAGTGCTGTGTCAGCCCCAAACACAGAGTAAATGGTGATCACCAAAGAAACACAGGAGCCATGGCCATGTTTTGTGGAAGCACTAATGGCTCATACCTGCCAGACAGCACCTGAAGCAGGATTTGCTCCACACTCTGCTGGGAAATGTACCCTCCCGTGGGTATCTCTTGGGGTTCAGTCAATCTTGCAGTGGTGCCTCCACACAGGCTACTCAGTTTTGAAACCCATTCTCTCACCACCCACCCACCAACGTCAGCAGACAACTGCCATCAAGGCCATTGTGTTTGTAAGGGTGCCAGCTGTGGCATGACACGCAGAAACCTACTTTTCACCTCAGAAAACTGCCTTTTCTGACTTGTTTTTTGTTGCTAAATAATATGTTGACTATCATTTGTGCACGTCTGCAATTTCAATGGAACCGTGCAAAACAAGGATCAGCAAGTCATCAGAGCATGTCCCTTCCGACCCATATGGTTTCATGGTAACATCAATCAGGCTGAGAAATAACTCCCTTAATGTTAGACATTATTCTCTTCTGCTACACTAATCTAGTGGATTAACTCTGCCATCTGCATATTAACGTTAAATATTTTGGTCTTTATTCCCTCCAGTGCCCCACTTGTCATCTTCCCTTTGCAACAAATTGGGACGCATTTCAGAAGTCTTGGTAGTCTCTAATTCACAATCACAAACTAGAAGGCAAGAGGCTTCCAGGAGCAAACACTGCATGGTATAAAACCAGTTTTGCCCTTACCTCCTCTAGATCTGCACCAAAGAGTAGCTCCAGGTTTGTCCTGAGCCAGCTGGAGCAGAATCAGGATTAACCCTGGTCCACAAGTGCTGTGCAGAGCCAGGGATAGCTCTGTCCCAAAGGGTTCTGCTCTAATGGGAGACAAGAAGATATTTTGCAGGGCCAGGGAAGAGAAGGGTGGGTGTGAACCCCTCCAAAGGTATGATGCTAAAAGAAGCTGGCAGAGGCTGGGAGCATCTGAGAGCATCACCATAAACACACGGCTGTTAGCAGCAGTGACAGTCACAGAGAGGGAATTCAAGGACCTGCCAGAGCCATCGAGCTCTGGAAGGAGCCCAGGCAGCCCCCTTGTCCCCAGCAGGTCACCCCGAGCTGCACAGCACCCCAGGGGCTGGTGGTTGTTGGCAGCAGGCGTTGCACTGTGCAGCTCTGGGGACTGGGGGTGCATTAGCCAGGGCTCCAAAGTCTCACACACAGAAGGCTGGAGCTGGAGGCTGAGGCCCTTTCATAGAATCATATAATCCTTTAGGTTGGAAGAGACCTTTAAGATCATCAAGTCTAACCATTCTTGTGCTTGGCACAGTTATGGCCAAGCCTAGAGCAAGCCCCAAGGAGTGCAGAGAAATGAGAGGGGGTAAATAGCCCATTTTGGACAGAGAGAGACAAGAGGCAGGAGGAAAAGTCTTCTTAAAGCCACTTTGCCTGTAACATGAAGATGTTGCCTGTCACTCAATGAACACGTTAGTCTATGTAATTATTCTTAGGCTATTCTCTAGCTCCACTGGCCAAAACATTCACATCAAACTGGAACACAGAGCCTGTCAGTCACAACTCATTTTTCAGTCTGAGTCTTGATGGCAAATGCAATTTACAAAAAGGAATCAACATTTTCTTTACAAGACATCAATAAATGACACTTCTCTGAGATGCTCTGGTACCTTCCAAGTGCTGTAGCTTAACCTTAAGCATTTTCCTCATCTACTGGGATTTTGGCTGGAGCACCACTCCCTGATGCATGCCTTCTCCTCTCCCAGGAGCAGTCACAGGATGAGTTTTGTACAAGGAATTCTTCCCATCCAAAAGACCTCCTGGAAGGGGCAGTTTTAACCTGAATTAAATTAAGACTCTGCTTCAATTCTAGAGCTGCTGAACAACTATTTCCCTCTACATTGTTTGCTTCAAAAAACTGGATGCTTGTACCTACAAGACAGCCAAACAAATCCCTGCCAATCGATCCCCTTGGACGGATTGGCATGATTTGTTTTGTTTAATTGGACCACTGTTTGGAATCAATACTGTCCTTCCAATGCAATCACCACTGTCCCTGAAGAGCCCTTACAATCTCCATGGAAATAAAGGTGATAGAAACAGCATTATTCAGAGGTCATGGACACAACAGACCTAACTACCTGCGTTTGGGACCTTATGGCTGGCTGTGTCAATGCACCATTAGGGACATGGATCTCACCATGCCACTCTTCTACAAAGCCATTATGGGCTTCTGTGACAATTAGTGCTCGGCTGGGGGCTGCTGGACCAGAGAGGCAGCACTTGAGCAAAGCTGGTGCTCAGAGCATCGCTGGGTAAAGCCCTGTGCCAAGAGCCACAGCAGCACGTCTGATACCCACTGCAGTGGGGTGTAGGTCCTTGTGTGCTACCTCAATTCCAGCACGGGCAATCACATTATATCCACCCAGACATCCTCCACATTTCCAAATGTATACCTACTCTCCAGCCTTTCCTTGCTCAAAGCTGTTTAGAAGCACTGTTGCATCCTGTTGAACAGATGGTATGTTTGGTTTCAAAGATAGTTGGCTTTCTTTTTCATAGACAGTGATGGTGTGCAGGTTGTAAAGTGCTTTAGAGTCTGCTGGGGTAAAAGTGTGTGCATTTCAATTGATGATCTCAAGAAAGTAATTTACTGTTGTATCTCGAAAGCTTAAATTTAGAGTTTTAAAGCATTTTAAGTTCTATCTGTAAGCAAACTAATACAGGACATGCAAATGGTGTGCAGGTTGTAAAGTGCTTTAGAGTCTGCTGGGGTAAAAGTGTGTGCATTTCAATTGATGATCTCAAGAAAGTAATTTACTGTTGTATCTCGAAAGCTTAAATTTAGGTTTTAAAGCATTTTAAATTCTATTGTAAGCAAATGACATGCAACTAATGCTGTCCTGAATCAGAGCTACACCTGGGTCAGAGCACAGACCTACTTAACCAAAATATCTAAACAATCATTCTCCTCTAAAAGAGCTGAGCTTGGAGCAGTTGTACCTTGCACCACGTACACCTCTTGGGAAAATTGCCCTTTTAACACCAGTCAAAATAATAGCAAAAAGAACGTTTACTTCTGTGGCCAGTTTGCATGGTTTCATGAATTGCTACAGAGAGACTAAATTTCCTATCCCCCCTAGACTGGGCTGCTGTCCTTTACACAAGGGTGTTCTGCTCCTCTGAGAACTGCAGGCTCAGGAAGCTGCCCAACAGTGTGGAAAACACGATGCAAAAATGTCAAAAGTTTTAAGCAGAAAAAGCAGCTGCTCCAGGAAAGGATAAACCCCATTTGTCCTCTTCAAGTCACTCCAACTACTGAATCCCATTGGCAGTTGTGTCATTTTTCACTCTCTGCTGCCGTCTGTTCTGGCTATATATAGAAGTCCCACCGAGTTACATCTTGACTTGGTGTGATGCATAATGATCAGGTGGCAGCCAGGTCTGTTTTGAAGTGAGTGTTAGGTCACACCATTGCCTCAGCTCTGAGATGAGTCTTCTCTGCCATTGAAAGAGATGAGAATGAAACTGCAGTTTGCCCCCTCACAGACAGAGTGGACAAATTACCCAGCTCTGCAGTGTTGGTTGGGATTGTTAGTTAAAAGTGACAACCAGGACTATAATTTACATGCAGACTCTCGATTTAAACAGAGTCCCCAGCACTAAATCTTACATTGTAAGCTTTCTTTTGTGTTTCTGACTCATTTTGTGCTGAGAATCGTTTAACCATAGACTTTAACTGCTAATACAGTTCCATGAAATGCAAAGTATAAATCAAAATTACTGGATCGTTCAAACCCTGTCTGAGCAGTTGTTTATATGGCATTTTTCTTCTACTTCTTTTGTATGGCTAGAGAGACACCATAAAATGATGATATACTGTACACATCTCACTGCCATCTTGGCAAACTGTTACAAATAAAGAACAGCCTGCTTAATTATTTTCTTAGTTATAGAAAGCATAAACACTAATGATAATAAAAGACACTAAGAAAGAGCAGGTACAGTCATTCATCAGATCATGTGGGATGATAAATAAATGAAATATGTTATAATTAAAATAAGAAAAACGATTTCAGAAACCCCTTTGTCTCCATCTGAGATGATCACACTCACCTCAGACAAGCCCAATCCGAGGACACATCATCCATAACACCTCTAATGAGATGGACAAAAGGAACCAACTAATACTGCTCAGTCTAGAACTGTAATCTGGAGTTGTGTGGCAGAGCAAAACGGAAGGGAAGGTACAATAGAAACTACAAATCAAGGAGCTCTCTGTAAATCAAGTCTTAATATTCATTAATCCCAAATTAGCACATTAAAATAAAGCAGCAGTGGATTAATATCCCTAAGTAACACTTACAGTTGAGTGAGAACTTGATGCTAATATACTTGATATTACAGTGCATTAATAAAGATCTCCCTCTACCAGAGATGCCCTTGGAATTCAGCTCTCAGAACCAAACAATGGTGAGCAGGCACACACAGCAGAGAAGAATGGAACTGTTTGCACTGAGGGGACCAAGGAGAGCACAAAGGAATGTTTCCTTGCATGGAAAACAAGCACTAGAAGGCAGCAGTTGGGAGTTTTTCCATGGAAATGGTTCCACCAGTTACTGCAGAAGTTGTGCAGGGAACAGTCCCAGGGAAATGTGCTAAACGTGATGGTGGGGCAGCAAAGACACTGGAGGGGGGAACGCCTTGGAAATGGAACTGGGGAGCCCAGACGTGGCAGCTTTTCATCTGAGCCAAGCAGGTTCTCAGGTGTGGAGCCCCAGAGCCCCCAAACCCTGCCTGGGAGTTTGGGGGAAGGAGCACACACGAGACTCCCTGAGGGAGCTGCCGCTGCCCCAGAGAAGGTGACTGCAATGGAGATGGAGAAGGCACCTGGATTCTGCACATCTCTTCTGAGGATACTATCCACAAGTATATTTTAAATGGGAGGCAACAGAAGGCATTCTGTAAGGCTTTCAGGTACTTCCTTAAAGCATTTTAACTAATATTGATAAATTTTACCAGCCTCTGACATTTACCTTGTCTGAAAACACCGATATACTTCTAAGCCCAGAATTTATCACAAGATCAACTTCTGTAAGACAGGCCATTAAATTTTATATAGTTATCCCTCTCTTGAACGCAATAGAGCCTAATTTCTAGACAGCACCTAGTCCTGCATAGAATATTGCAGCAACGTATATATTGGGGAACAAAGACATAAAAGTAATTTAGGATAATTGAGCAACACATGGTTATTAAAGACGTTGGACCCAATTCCCTGTCAGTGTGAGAACTGACAAGAGCAGGTTACAGGGACAGCTGCTTTACACTATCTTGGTTGCAGGGAGTGGCCCGAGTGAAACAGAAAATTCAGACCAATATGTCATCATTAGTTTGGAATTTCTGCCTTTTACTTCTTATATAGATTTCACAGTGCCAATATCCTTCCTGGCGGCATGTTAGACAAATTAAAGTGACAAAATTCAATATGGAAATTAAGATCATTAACATATTAATCAAACTGTCGATATTATAAAAACGAGCCTGGGCCTGCCAAATAATCATCTCACTAATGACTTCAGGCCATGCCTTTTGTCAATTAGCACTGCCCCTGCTCCGCCACCCCTCGCCCACCCCCAGCTGTCGGGGAGGAGCCGCCAAGGCTCGCTCGGCACTTCTGGGTGATGATTAATTTGGGATTTAATTGCTTTGTTTTCTTATGAAAACTCGGTTCCTTAATTATACGGACTTGACAATCTGAATTCTGAATTTCAGGTTTCCAAGTCCAGATTCTTAATCATGCCCAGTGAAGGTTTTTCCATTTTCCCAAGTGCCATATGCTCCGTGTACGTGTGCACCGCAACCTCATATGTATGTGCAGACTTTTTTTCCCTGAAAAGGGCTTTTCCACAAATTTGTGGTTGTCAAAGTTGAAAATAATCAGTGTCTCCAAATTAATTTTGATATGTCTCCAACTGTTATAATTTTAAAATTTTGGACTGAGCTCTAGTTGTGAAAACCAAGCTTCCAGGAAGAAAATGTGATTGCGTGGAAAAATTTGATACCAATTCTGAAAAAGGGAATCATTAAAGCATTTCCAATAGCAATACAGTAAAACATTTTCTTCTAAAATGGGCACTAGCAAATCTGAAGCAACTTTTACTAACAAAGCAAAGCTGAAAGATTACCTTGTGCCTCTCCATCAGCTGATATTTACTGATTTGTGAGATGGTTTTACAAGTGGGCAGTAAGCTACTCATTACAGCTGCACAAACACTGATTTAGTATTTGCATGCCCAGATCCTGACCTAGGGATGTTTGCCTTTACTTTTATGTCTGAGTTATAAAAGCTCAGAAAACAGGGGGCTTGACTTGAGACTGACAACCTGGAAGTGAGGATGGCACAGTACTAAGTGCATATTCTTTGCTCTCATCCCTGACATTTCCTCCAGTGACACAAGGTCATACAATTAATGAACAGCAAGTAAAGCCATGAAAAATGGATATTAATGAAGTGTAACTCTGAGTAATAATGTCATAAGCAACCTCTGATAACAAACACATTCTCCTAATAACATCTTCAATTATCTTCATTAACGTCTGTCCGTGGCATAATGTGCAGCCTGGCCCTCCAGGACCACAGACCCAGCAGATTGGGAACACACTAAGTGCTTCCTCCAGCTTATTCAGGAAAGTGCTTGCTGATGGATAGCTTAAATGATGATAACATGCATTTATCATAATTTTTCAGTAGCAGATGCCTTCTCCATGTCATCATGGACTTGAAATTTGAATAAGATTGTTTGCATTACTCAGTAGATGTCTGGGCTCCAAGGAGATAAGAAGCACTGCCTGTCAAATGAGGACAGCCCTGCCTCCTAAATTAAGGATATTGCTGGTGTTGCTAACGATGGCCTGGGCCCATCACGAGTGCTCTGCCCCACACTGGGGTTCAGCTCGGGTCTGGCTGTTCCTGGTGAATACCCACATTGCAAACACGTTCCTGCTCTGTTTTAGAACATCCTTCTGAAAGATGCCAGGCAGCAGTTCTAGGAAATTAAATCTTTTATTCAGAATTTAGCTCAGCATGACACTGACATCTCCCTCAAATTGGCTCTCAAGTATTTAAGTCCTATTTTGGAAAGGAAAATTTCCGAGGAGAAGAGGTTATCTGTCAGCAAACCCTGGAGAGGCTTGTAACAAAGAAGGAATAATTAGTGCTTTCTGTAAAAGCATCTTTTAGGATATGACCATTATCTCTATTCAAGAATGAAAGTGAGACTAGAATTTCTGATAAGACTTTGAGACACTTACTGTGAACGAAAGCTACAGAAGTACCAGCAATCCACCCTCTTCTCAAGAACAGCTCTAGGCCATTCTCAGCTCTCTCATGATAAGAAAGACAGAACAAAACATTATTTTGTGTATTTGCTAACATTTGTTCTAGTTCTAGACTTTTGTTGACTTGAACTTATGGGTTAGGACATTTGGAGTGCAAGGAGCTAATGTTAGCAAAGCTTCCAAGGAAGCCCCTCACAGGCTATTTTCAAAGGTGTTTTCTCTTTTTCATTGCTGCACATACTAAACCAAGGAATTTTCATGTTTACAAATTCAGTTAAAAACTGTGTAAATTCAAGTCCAAGTATGAAGGGAGAGGAAACTCTGCCAGTGCTTCTCTTCTCATGGAGCTTGCTTGAAGTCCTGTGTAATGGGAAGGAAAACCTGACAGAGATTTTCGTATCATCGCTGAAGCTTGCCCTAGATATTTTTATAGTAATTTAAATTTAATAAAGTCATCATCTGTAAATTTGCTCTCCTCTCCTTTGAATTGGAAAACATTTAGTCTCAACCCCTGCAGCCCTATTGTGATCATACAGAAATGCTAATGAGGTTATGTCTCAATCTAGCCCTCCCTGGTGCAAACGGAGTGAGTGAGTCTTTGCAACTCAGGGACCTCATTTATCTTCTGTGAGTTATTCTGTTGTTATTATTTCTACTACTACTATTTCCCAGAGCAGTGACAGCCGAGAAGGAAGGTGGAGAGGAGACAGGAATAGTGGTTTCACAGCAAGGGAGTTATTGGTAGAGTTTCATTAAAGTTTACTCACAGACTGAGCCTGTAGTAGCAACAATTAAAGACATTAAATATAGTAAAGGTGGAAAATAACAGCCAGGGCACCAATGAATTAGAAGGCTCTGACAGTGGAGGGGATGAACTCTACTTTTAGGCCAGAACAGAGGAAGATGTGAAGAATGACACAAGTAAACAGATTTAATGGACCAAGATTTAAGGACACAGCTGTAGCAGGGGAGATACGAGGAAAACAAAGCACCTTTTAATACCAGAACATAACACAAACAGAGAGGTGCTTGGGCATTTCTTACAGGTCCTTCCTTTAAGCCATATTTATACACATAATAATAATTTATGTCTTGCACCTCACACCTTGGAGCACCTATTGATCTAAATTCCACAGCCCCACATGGCTCCAACAGTCAGGAGCCTGCAGAGAGCCCGAGGCTGCCCAGCCTCATGGCATTCCCACAGCATTCCCACAGCTCCACTCAGGAGATCTCAGTAAATTTTTTTTAGCCTGCATTCTGAGGAAAAAAAAATATTGACTATTTTGTGGAAAACCCTAATCAAGTGGCCAAAAAAAGTGTAGAAAGGATGGACACCTGCACATACAGGATCTTGGGGTTTGGTTTGGTTTTTTTCTTTTGTTTAGAGAAACTTTCCCAGCATATTTACATTGTTAGCTATTCTTTCTTTGCATTAACTATCTCACATAAGTTTTGGATGGAAACATTTTTCTTCTGAAACTTTCCTTGTACTGACTGTAATGCACACAAACAATACCAGGTGCAGCAGTCCAGCTCAAGGCTAAAATGACAGCCTTGAAACTGGAACCTGGTTAGCACAGCCACACCACAACTCCACCCACAGCAAGGCTCCAGAACAAGGTCTCATCCTTGCCAATGAGACATTACAAGATGAAAACCAGCAGAAGAGAAAACAGTAGTTTTGTGGGTAGAGAAAGAAAGGGCAAAGTCAATAACTCCGGAGGGCTGAAGCACGTTATCCACACACTTCTATTGTTCCCCAAGAGGCAGCTTTTAAACTTGACCTGACTCAACCTGTATGGAAACGCTTGCACATGAAGAAAAGAAACTGCAGAAGTATTTTGTGTGATGTGACACTCCAGCCCCTCAGATCCCAGCTCCTCATCAGGCCAGCAGAGCTGACACTGGCGACAGCTCCACGTGCAAGGTGCGGCACAGTGGCGCACACCGGTACCCCCACACTGCCAGGGTGTCCTTGCTGCACAAGGAGCAGGGAGATCAGGGAAATGCAGGCTTCTCCAAAATATTTCTCAGCTCATGGGAGAAGGTGGCACAACTCCCAGGGCAGCTTCACTTCCAGGGGTGAAGAAATTTGCTAGTCATGACAAAACAGGGTTCTGCAGACCCCTTTGTGAATCCTGCTACCCCTTCAGCCCGGGCAGATGTCAAACCCCTGATGCAATGCCCTCCTGCAGCACCCAAAAGGTTATTTACAGGTAAACCAGCAGAGTATGAGGAGTGAGGAGGGGCTGGATGTCAGCTCCTGAAGCCAGACTGCTCTACTGGCTTTGTAAGGGCATCTCCACAGAATATGGAACAAAAGGATTAGGAAAAGGTGTGAATAATGCACTTCTACCCCCATCTATCCCCACTTGCTGTAACAGATTGGTGAAATAACTTCATCCACCAGTTTATTAACAGCTTGCCCTCTCTTGTATCTCACCTCCATAATGAGATGGAGCAGATATGATGGATTACATTTTGCCTCCTGCTTCCATCCCAAATGAATTATCATTTCGCTCTCCTCGCAGTCTCGTGGTTTGGCTGCCTACAGCCCATTAAATCTCAGGAAGTAGGAAGGGGAGGATGAAGCTATGCAATGTAAAAGGTATAAGGTCCCACTGAGAAAGCAGTTTTAATTTTCCAACTGGAAGATTTGAAATTAAAAGAGAATGAGAAGATTCTCTCTTATATTTCATCTGCACTAAGAAAACAAACAGAACAATCCAATTGCAGGGAGTACCTGAGCGTGCAGCTCTCACTAGCAAAGCCCCTCTCAGCCTCTGAGGGCTCCCAGCCCTGACACAGTCAGTCACCATCAGCCAGGTGAGGTTCCCCCCCGACCAAAATCCCTTATTCTGCAGCTCTGCCCCAGCCAAAGCGCTCAGAGAGCCAGGGATCCCCAGATCAGTCTTGCCCTGCTCTGACAAAGTCCTGTCTACCAGCCCTCTTATAAGAGCACAGGAATTTTATTCACACATCCAAACAGATCACCTAAGATGTGACACACACTTTTGTGCATCCTTCTTAGGCAAACCCATGAACAACAGAAATTAGGGGGTTTTTTTGAGCATACTGAAGTCTTCAACTGTTTTAGATGTATCAGAAAAATCAAGACACTTCAAGATTACTGATGTCCCACAATGCCACTAAATACCTGGTTTCTTTTCCACAGAAATAAGCTACTGTCTGACCCCAATTATTATCTTATCAGTCATTCAAGAAAACAACACTCAGTGTTCTTGCCCCTGCTTAAAAAGAATTTTTAAGTTCCTAAGGATGATAACACAGAGCCATGCTGGACCCCAAGTAATTTTGGATGTCCCATTTTATATAGCAACTGTTCATCTGAAACCTCCTAGGTGCATAACCGAGTACTTATCCACAGAAGCAGGAGTTCCACAACCCAGCACCAAGCACTTTGTCTCTTGTATCTTTGAACAGCAAATTTGTGTAGTCATACGTTGGATAAAAGCATAAGAAATTGCCTTTTCACTTTAAGGCTGGTTTAGCACTATGAAAATTCATGAAGTAAAAATTAATAAGCTTCATGCAGGTTCAGCTTTAACCTTTTTTTCCTTTCTCAATGCCAAAAATTTGTTACAGGTTCTACTACCAAGAGCTCATCCTTCCCTACAACTGGGGAAAACCATCAGAGAACTCACTGCACCTTGTAGCAACAAAAACCTTTCACCCATCAGAACTTCAGCCTTAACAGCTCACTAATATTTTCTCCTCCCACAATCTTTCCATACAAATATTTCCTCATATTTTAGTCTAATGTGAATGACAGGTCCAGCCACCATTAGCAACAGACTGAGTGAATATCTGTGGGGCGATGGATTCTTGATGCCAACTGTATCTGCATGGGTAAATTAAATCATAGAACAGTTTTAGCTTTTGATGAACTTGACAAGTTACTCACCACAAACTGAGATAAAAAAGAGAAGAGACGCTCAGCTGGCTTAGCTTATCAGACACCTTTAATTTCCATCTTCCCAATTTCATGCTGTGGTGAGAATATGAAAGATATTGATTTGGCTCGTACCTACGACGCAGGACAAGATCTACATTTGATTTCAGTTACCCTGTGCTCTGTGCAGAAACACAAATGAAAAACAACAGAGGAGCCCCCCCCTGGGGCAGAGCATCCCAGGAGCACGTGGAGGCACTGGCTGAGCCTGGGCTGTGCACACACACAGTGCCCAAGGAGCAGGTTGGTGCTTGCTCCGAGGGTGCCCACCAGTGGGTTGATGTCTTTGAGGTATTTTCTCCTCCAGTCCACCACCCACGCTCTGTCCTTCTGCTGTTCAGGGCCGTTATGGAGGACTCCCCTGCTGGCACATCACCTTTCTGCCAAGCCCACTGTCCCCTTGGCAACACCACCCTCTCCCAGGGGACACGTGGCCACCCCCATCCCACCCAACGCCCCACGCTCGCCTGGTGTGGCCAGCACCACCCCCAGCACCACCCCAGGTGCTGCTCCTCGCTCACACCAAATCCCCACTGCCAGATATCAAGTGATTTTGAATGTCATGAACCCAGCTTTGTAGCCAGGGCTCTGGCTTACAAGGATTAAAGCTTAAACGCTCAGATCCTACGTTCTTGTGTCTAATAATCCTGTAATAACACCCCCCTGAGACTCAGAAGAGGAAAGAAAATAAAAGGGGTGAAAACAACAACCAAAGGAAAAAAAATACACTTTTGTTGTAAGTTCTTGAAAAACATGGGTGGGCTGGAAAAGTCTGTTCCAAACTCGCCCCCATGAGCAGAGCAAGGGATGGAACAGGAGCAGAGGAACTCTGAAAGACAAGGAACTGACTTTGACAGATGGATGTAAATTTGCCTTTCAGTGCAGGAGAACAGTTGATTCTAAGGCATGAAATCAAATTAGTGCATCTGCAGCTGCCTATGTGTCATCCAGCTTCATATTTTACACACTAAAGACATTTTTTAACCTCATGTTAGCTGCATTTTTTTTTTTTTTAATATTACACTCCAGGATTTGCAAAACGGTATTGGCAGGTATTAAAATAAAAGCTGAAGCAATGGTGCAATCTGTCTCCTTCTCCATTGTAACGTGACAGAAACCTTTTTTTGACTCATTTACTTTCAGGTAGGAGAAGACTTGGAAAAAATAAAATCCCAGCCTCAACATCATCAAGAAATGCAAAAACTGTAAGCAAGTGGTTCTGCATCTCTGCCTCCCTCCCAGCCACACGCTCCAGAAGCCTCCACCAGCACCACAGCTCAGCAAAGCTGGCACTGGGACACCTTCCCCCAGCACCTGAGAGGCTCAGTGGCAGACCTGAGGGAAAGGAGGCAATTTTAGCAAAGGTGTTGGAACAGTTCAGGGCACGTTTCACAGGAAAAGGTCTTGACACTGCCTGGACAGCTGCAAATCCCAGGGAAGCAGCAGATAAAGGTACAGACCCAAACCACTCCCCAGAGCTGCTGAAGAAAGGTCTCCTGCTCTCACACGGTTTTGCTCAGGGCTAGAACAGAAGCCCAGGAGAATGGTGTGGAACAAATGGGTCACACCTGGTGCCCCCACCCCAGCACCTCTCACGCCCCATCCAGTGTCACTGCTCCCAGCAGGTTTGGTGACTTTACAGCTGCAGCATTTTGCCAGACTGGGGATGAAAGACATTCACACATCCTGCCAGCTCCCTCCTACTGAAGGATCTCTTGCAGAGAATCAAAGCCCACAATGGGGTTTGTAAGATCTTTAGTGCTTCCCTCTAAGCTGAGGTTGATGAACTCCCTCATTTTTATTCCAGGGTGGCTGGAGGACCAATGCAGGGTCAAATATCTGTACACACAGACAAACATTATCCTTGTTCAAGGCCAACTGGAGTTGTTGTTAGCTGTCCATACATAATGCTGCTGTATTGCACTACGACCATATGGAAGCTAAAGGATAATTTTAAAATCAAGATTTTAAAACCAGAGGCTTGTTTGCAGTCTTGAAAAGCTTCCATACTTGATGCTTTTCACTTACAAGTTAATTGGTATTTCAAAAACCGGGAACAATGCAGACAGCACAGATGACTAAAAATTTGTTGTCTGATTTGCAGCATAAACGTTATTGTGCTACACCTCAGCCTTCCATGAGCAATGATTACATTACAGAATGCCTGCCTACAGCCCTCAGAATTGATCAAAATAAAAAACTAAACTTGTACAGTTTTTACAACCCACTCCTGAGGGTTTGGTCAAATTCAGTACAGGATAAAATTAAACAGAGATTGATTTATGTAGAAGGAACTGCAGTTGCAAGGTTGCTGAATTGTACATACTGCAACTGGGAATCACCTCAGCACAAATCAGATTAATTGGAACCAAAATAGGAAGGCAAAAGGTATTTTTCCTTTTTTTTTTTTTTCTCTCTCCAGTGCAAGTACCAGACTAATCTTTGAGCCAAAAAAAATAGGCAAGTACAGGAAGGGTGATTGTTTTCTTGTAACACAATGAGACAGCAAACCAAAATGAGGGTTTTATGAGTCCTAATCACTTGATTCCCACCCCAGTGTTTCATTTGTCATCCTTTGTACAGCAGGAAGTCAAGACTTAATATGTTATCAGCTGAAGAATTTTATCAAGTAAAGGAGCAGAGTGCTGGATCCTGCACTGGAATGATTCCTTCGTGCCTCCCTTAAAAACAAGAACTCATCTCTGCTGAGCGATCTGGGAAAGTAAGACAATGCCTTTGCTCCCTGCCAAGGAGGATTAACCACCTAACTCGGCGTTTTTCTGTAATTTCCTCTGGTAGAGAAGTGGGATAAACTTTTCCACAAGGTGCCTCAGAAGCCAGCAATGTAACCGTGGGTGACCAAGGTGCAGGGGAAGCACCAGCTGAGCACTTGGCTGCAGGGGCAGCTGTGCAGAGCCCTGTCTGGGGACCTCTGCTCACAGGGGCAGCCGTGCTGGGGGACTGCAGCATGGCCCAACACGTGCCTGCTGATCAGAACTTCCCCACAGGCAGCCTGGTTACCTGTGCCACAGATTTCCAAGTGGTTTGCCAGGAGAGGTGCCCCCCACGTAACTGGGAGTGCTGTGCAGCTGCACAAGCAGAGCTGGGCAGTTTGTTGCGGGATGCTCCGAGATGACACTGCAGCATCTAAAGACCATTAGTCAGGATAGAAGGTATCAGCTTTGGGGGAGGCTCTCTGGGCACTCTTTTAACTTGTAAAAGCATCTGAACAGTCAAAATGAAACCCAAGGAATAAAGTCATTCAAAGTTGCACCAGCCAAGGACCTGGAGCTCACACACTACGAGTTCTGCATCCTAACCCACCCTGAAAAGCCAGAGTCCAAACTATTGTGTATTTTTATCATCGACGAAATCCCAGCTGGGTGCCAAGAACTCTCTATGCAAAACAAGCTACTACTGTGAAGACTTCATAACTGAAATAATTTCATCATTATGTTTCCCATGTGAACTACTGTACCTTCACTTGTGATGTTGCTTAAGCACCAGTAAAAAAAAAAAAAATCTAGTAGGAAATTTCTGCATTAAGACGTGATCCAAAAGCAGCTCTTTTTATGTAGATCTTTCTTCTGACTCAGCAATACCACTGATGAATAATACTGCTTGCAAAGCACCTCTATCAAGCCTTTAGCCTACTGCAGTACCAGATTATTTTCCCCCCCACCCCATTTTCCTTTGCCTTGAAAAGCTGGTGATGTCTCTGTCATGTTCCCATTTACAATCCCCTGTTCTTACATGCATGTTACATTTGTGAGGCTTGCTGTGGTTGCACATTGAAAGCAAAGTGCCAAACAATGCAGGGAGAAAGGAGGGGAAATCAAAGCATTTTAGAAATCTTAAGCTTGGCAAAAGCTGTATATAATTTTGCTTAGGCTGCAAGTTGGCTTGAGAAAACAGTATCAAAGCACCATCTTCTCCAATTGCTCGAGCTTTAGTTTTTATTTTTACTGCTTATTGTAGATCCCAGACTGACAGCTCTGGAAACTGTGTACCTTCCATTTATGCAAGAGTATGAAGCAACAACTCAGCAACTGCACAGACATCTGCTACATCTTTCCCTAATAATGAACCCAAACTCTTGACCTGGGAGCATCACCCAGAAGGAGTGGGAGCCCATAGTCCAGTCCTGCCCATGACTTTCTTCAAACCCAGTACTTGCAAAGGTGCTCATGAAAGCCACAACCAGAACCATAAATTGACCATTCAGTAATGAAAAACTTATGAAAATTTCACAACCAATCTGCTCAAAGCCCATGAGGATGCATAGCAAATGAAAACAGAATAAAATAAATGTTTAAATCTCTTGGGAAGAACCAAGTCCTCCAAAAAGCCACTGCTCTAACTGTAAAAACACATCTGATGTAAATCCACAGTGCACAGGTATTCATTGCATGCCAATACCAATCTAAAATTCTCACTTGGTTTGATTTTACAGCACTCTGACTTCACTTGCTAGTAGGAAAGACACTTTTATCATTTTCCTAGAGATGATGAAGATACGGTTGGAAAACTCATCACTGCTTTGTGATCCCATGTCTGCAGCTGGACCATCCCCCTGTTTACCTGTAGGTCCAACAGAAGAGTTTGAAACTCCCCGTGTTCCTAATTCACAGGCTAACACAGAAAATGGCTATATCTATAGCAATCTTTTAAAATAAAAGCACTTTTACCTGTAAATCTGTTGGTATAATTGATTTCTGCAGGTTCATCCCTGGCGGTAGATGAGATGTTCTCATAACGCATCACTTCCTGAGATCTGGATGCAAATTACAGGAGCTGCACTTCCTGAAATCAGCATTGAGAAAAGTTGAAAATGCATTAGGTTTGGAACTCAGCTTGGCTGTCAGTATAATATTTCTATTACAGCAGCTATCCAGTTGGAAAACAAAATAGCTCATCCTCTCCTATGACAAAAACGAGCAGATAAGTTTGTGGCTGTGATTTTGTGAAGCTCTGACTGCAGCAATATTTACATGCCATACATAGTTTGTTATAAGATTGCAATTAAAACTTCCTTTTTCTCCATCAAATAAGTCAGTTTGGGTACCTGCAATATGGAGGGCTGTGAGTGCTGCTTTGCTGAGCCACAGAGGGGTCACCTCTGGCTCCTACACCTCCTGGGCTTCTCCCCTCTGCTCTGATTTGCCATTTAGCCCACAGTCTCCCAGTAGGCTTTGCCAGAAACCTTCATTCCTGGCTTACCTGCCCCTTTTGCATGCCTGAAAAAAACCCTTTCTGTTGAGCTGACTGCTCTGGGGGCTGGCACCTCTGCCCCGCCGTGAAGTGCCAGCAGCTCCTCATGGCTGTTGTGACTCATGCAGCACAAAGCAGGCTGAAAAACAATCTGAAAAGTAGCTGGACCTTTTTGATCTGCTGCCTTGTGATGTGTTGTCAAAGAGCAAACGCTCCTCAGAACATGTGGTGATGCCAAGGCAGCAAGCTGGTGAAACAGCCCTGTCTGCACTTAAAGCAAATCCTCCGTTTGAATTAAAACACCCCCAACACTATGGAACACTTCGGGCCCTGGGCTCATGCACCAGCCACAGACTGGCTCTGTCTGCCTGGACAGGAGGGCAGGACTAAGGACAAAGTGAGCTCCCAAGTCCCACTGGTGCAGCCAGGTGAGCTGACAGGAGCTGGGGCAGAGGGAAGAGCGATGGCACAGTGACAAAGTGTCTCATCTGCCCACAGCATCCTGGGGAAGCCCCACCTAAAGTCCTGCACGTGCTCCAGCAAGCACAGTACTTCTGCTCATGTCTGACTTCAACACAATACTGGCCCATGCACCCCTGCAAGCAGAACTTGTTTCTGACCTGAGAACCTGGAATGCATCAGACAATTGGCATGCCTTTAAGTTTTCAGATCTAGGAAGTGTTTCAGGACACCACGTGATGAAAGGCTGCTAGTAAGCATCTTCATTAGTTTTACTGTTTACTGCAATTAAATTATTGTAATGGCTTGACTTTGCACAGCAGAACTGACCTCTCAAAGGCCACCTGAGCAGCTTGTTTCACCCAGCGACTGAGCAGACACAGCACGGTCGGGGACACCCATCCTAAGGAAAAGCAGGAACTCGTTTACAGACAGCTTTTTCTGCTTTTTCTCTCCGTGGCTACATAAAGACGAGAAGAAACAAAGACAAGAATTTGTCTTAAAGAGATTGTAAGCTGAGTTTTAGCTCGACGGCACCGTTAGCAGCGGGCTGCAGGAGCGCTGCTGGAGCCCACGGGCTGCGCGTTCCGAGAGCCCCCTCTAGCGCAGCGCTCCCCGGCTGGGCAGACCCTGCCAGCCTCCACAGAGCCATGCATTCCTGGCCGGGCTGTTAGAGGGATTGCTGTGCAGCGTGTTATTATTTACAGCTATTGTCAGGAGAGGGGAAAAATTTAAGGGGAGTTGGGAGCCAGGCAGTTTGCCCGGCACTGCGCACGGCAGAGCCCGGCTCCCAGACCTCGGCTCCCAGACCTCGGCTCCCAGACCTCCTCCAGGCTGAGAAATTAGATAAAGATCTTTACCATCGTTCTATAGAGTAAATCTCATTTGGAAAGACTGCAGAGAGAACCATAAAGATTCCACCCAATCTTGGTAAACAAGTTTATATCCTTAATCTGCCAGTGCAGTTCATCTGTCAGACCAGACATGAAGCTCTGCAGTCCCAAGGCAGGTGAATCAAACATGTTTAAAAATGTAAATAAAATGCTGCAATGAGTGATATTTGTAGATAGGCTGATCTGAATGTTATCAAATGAGAGAGGTGGCTTTAGGACTTAGTAGTATTTCTGTTATCAAATCACACTTTCATATTCTTATAAAACTGTGAGGGGTTTTTTTGAGTCTCAGTAAGTAATATTCAGCTTTTAAAATCTCTTTGAGCCACAGCATATCTGCAACCGAATACAACCCGGGGTTAAGGACTTACTGAGGAGACAACTGGGTGGGAATCAAGCTTATCAGGTATATACCAACAAAGAAAGAAATGCAAAACCAAAATAAAATTACAATAAAAATAACTAGGGAAATTGTGCCTTCCAGGAGAAGAGCACTGATCTTCCCAGGAGTTCTCTCCACACAACCTTTTCCCCAAAACACTCCCCATGTCCAGCTGGTCAGGCTGAACAAGGGCCTCGCTTGCTGCACCCCAGAGTCTCTCAGACTGCTGGCTCCCCAGTTCCTCTGACAAGAGAGTCAGCTGGAGGGACCTCTGCTCCCCACCCCCGGGCTGGGGCTGCAGCCCTGCTGCACGATGTGGCCTTCACAACAGTTGCTGAACCCCCACATCTCAGCATGAAGACACTCCCAAAAGGAGGCAGAGGCACCATGTGCAAGGGCAGCAGCTCAGTACTGGCAGCTCTTCAGTTCATGGACTGACAAGAAGCCACCCTCGTCTCCTGCTCTTTGCATTTAGGAGTCTTTTTTTTGTAGCCAGGGATGTAACAGCTGGCACTCCTGCAACTAGTGAAAGATGCCTTAAGAGGGCTGTCTAACCAAAAAACTTGTCTGTGCATTTCTGGCAGAGCTAATAAAAAAAAAAAAATGTTATCTCTCCCTGAAAACCTTTCATTCCTCAGGACTTTCTTAGAGACTCTTCAGCTGAGAAGAGCTGGTCCCAGGAGCGTTCTCCATCACTGTCCTCATCACCGTGCATGCAAAAACCTCACCATGAACCCAGACAAACTCTCCTGCTGATTTGTGAGGCTTATAAAAGGATCAAGGCTTCCAGCTGCTGAGAAGGGGAGGATCAGGTTCTGATTTCTCCTCTTATTCTGCTGCTGGAAGAAAATATTTTCTATTCCTCTGAGTCTCACATCCAATCTCCCTTTTTTTAACCATTGCACCAATGATTAACTATTCATTTCTGACAGCTACCAGACACCCCCAGAGGTCACTGGCACAAGTCACTTGTGCAACAACAGCTCTGTCATCTCCTCTCTATCCATTTGTGGCAGACACTTTGCATTCAGATCTCATGTAGAAAATTAGAGACTTCAGAGTCTATGTCCATAGATGAGAAGTCAAAACAAGGAGCCAAGAACAGGTGATGGAGTATGAAGGAGGAGACATTGCAAAGATGGTTAAATAAAAACCTTTCTTAAAAAACAGTTCTGCAGAGTGCAAATATAAAAAAAACACCCACAGCAATATGGGTAAAGGAACATTTGTCAATAAGAAAGAGAATAAAAGCAGGCACTAAAACAACAGAAATAATGACTCTACTTTCCAGATTTTGATTCTAAAATGTCTGGTGCCTCAGGCAGTTATCTGAAAAACTCTTCTTCAGCACAGAACCTCACTGTTTCGCCTCAACTAGTTGTAGTTAACAAATACTCTGTGTGTGTGTGAGAGCCACTGACAGACAGCCTATAGCTATATGGAGAGATGGAACTGCCAAGAGGGAATAGAAGCAAAAGCAAAACAGAAATATTAGAGCAATATATCTTAGGCTTGGAAAAAAATATTTCCTCTCTTTGTCTTTCCTTCCATGTCTGCGGGAGCCAAAGCCCTGAACTGCACCCAAACTGCTGTTGTGTGTGGGGAAGACTGTGGAAATCACCTCCTCCACGAGAATTGTCTCAGCCCACTGAGAAGTCACCGTTCCAACATGCCCATCTGGATCTCCTGGAACATGCAATGCAGTGAGATTTTTCTCAGTGGTCTTCACTGAGCTGCTCTGCCAGTTGCTTCATGTGAGAAGATTACCAAGAGAAATGGGAAGATGCTACCACACTACCAAGAAAACATTCATCCAACTGGGATTACTGCACCTTCTAATCTCCTCTTGTTGCTTCTGCTCTTGCCTCATTGCCTAAGCCAAGTGGTCCAGCTCAAGCACCGAACTCCATCTGTGTTTTAACTGATGGTTACAAAACCAGATCATCAATAATTAAAGAATAACAGTTTCACAGCACGCTTCCAGATGTTCTTGCTTTCATTATTGCCTTATTACTTAAAAAGTGAACAGTAAGTGATATATTAAACACATAATCTGCTCTGACGCTCATCTGCATGCTGCTGTCTGGTGGGAGTATCACATCAGAGACAAGTATATTATTTTTTGCACAATTACTGAAATGAAATTTGGGTTTTAAAGCTGCCAGAATGCAACAAGTGAACATCCTCAGGCTGAACCAAATCCCTCTGCCCACACCCCAGGCACCCGAGAGGCTCTGGCAGGGCCAGCCCACTGCTCTGAGCGATACATCTCCTTGTAGCAGCCAGTGTCAGGGGATGTGAGCCAGCCCCCACCACCCAGGGGAATCACTCTGCTGATGGGTTTTTATTTACTGCTATAAATATTGCTCTTCTGTTCACTTTCAAGACACAGAGAAAGCAACAATCAACAGAAAGGTATCTACAAGCAGAGCTGAACTCCTTCAGTGCTCAGAGATGCTCCCACCTGCTTGTCCAGGGGGATCTCTGCTGCTGGTGAACATCAGAGGCTTCCAGAGGACATTAGTGATGCCCCATTAGCAGTTAATTTTATTCCAGAATCCAAGAACTTCTTTGCCCTTCAAATACTTCCTGAACAAGCACGCACTGTACAGATCAGCCAGCTGGATAATGGCTCATTCTCCTTGCACCCCACAGAGAAAACCACCCCAACAGAGAGATGTGACTCCAGAGAGCAGAATTCCCTCCCCAGGTAGAAATACTTTCAGAATCCAAATTTTGCCTCCCCAACCCAACTACAGCACTCCCTGCAGAAGCATTTGCAATGGTGCCAGTGAAGGAAAAAACCCAAGGGGAGCAGTTGCCCACAGCCACCCACATCATTTGGGTAAGCAGATTCCCACCCCTGTATCCCTCAGTCTGGTCATTCACCCCAGCATAAAAAAAGTATCTTAAAACCCCACCCATTCCCTCTGTTTGGATCTCCCTTGGCTGAACCACATGAATGTCCACATAAGCCTGCACTTGATTACAAAATTGCTTTGTATTCCATTTAAGATTGTTTCTTCTGTTATCCAGGCGTGTAGGAGGACTCTGAGTTGTGTCACCTTCTACTCTCTGCCAATAATGTCATAATTTGATAGGGAAACTATGCATTCTATTCTATTCTAATTTGATATTTAAAACATGCTTTGGCAGACAGCGAACTCCTATTGATGCATTTATCTGATTTCTCACTGCCTCTTTATTCTGAAAATACTCAGAGGGAATATGTCATATCACATTTTTGTTATGCACACTGAATCTACATAACTTCCTTTTTTTTTTCTCCTCAGTAAATATATGAGCATATAAAGAAACAAGAAAGGAAAATGCCAAGACTGCAAATTGGGTAAAATTCAACCACACGCTGCAGAGCAAGAACTCCTAGAGCTCTGATCTTAAATACTTCATCTTTGTCATCTCCAGTCCCATCCCTTCTTTTCAGCTCTTGCTATTCCAAATCCTTTTCTCCATATTCCCCCACCACTTCCATCAGAGAGCCACCAAACACTCTTCTTCCACCCACCTGTGCTGCAGATTTCTGCTGCATCTAAGGAGCTGGCATTGTCCTGGTGAATGGCCTTTTGCAGGAACACTGGAGTGTTTTGAAAGGAGATGAGAACAGCCTTCTACAGAATACTAAATGTACCTAAAGATGAGGACTCATCTTGACTCAGGATGTTCCTGCTTCACACAAGCAGCACTGACCATGGAACTGGAATTTCATTGAAAATATTGTGAATACTTCATGTTAAGGATTAGGCTGCAGAACAGTTGGATGGAAAATTGGGAATCTACTGCTCAGGCTGGATCAGGATTTGTAAGGAAGTGACACAAAGCACCGAGGAAGGGCAGGCAGCAGGGAGCCCCTCCACCCAGGAGTGACACAAACTGACAGAACGAAAATTACAGCAGAAAAGCAATACCAACTCAGCAGATGAAGCCATTCGCCAGAGGAAAAGGAAAAACGACCATCATGCTCAAAAACAGGAGGCCAAGTGAGTGCAAAGGGAGAAGGGAACAGAGGAGGATCAACAGAAAAATCAGAGCAAGAAACTGGCAGGGCAGAAGGAGTGCCCGTGGTGAGCGACTGGGCAGGGAGAGCTCCCTCCCTCCTGGAGGATGAGCAAAACTGTCTTCTCAGAAACACTATTTCTGCCACTCCTAATTGCTCCCGCATGGCTAACTGCCCTAATTCAATTAAGTTTTTATTTCTAATGAACTCTGCTGAAGAGAGCTCTGTTATGAAACCAACAGTATCATGGAATAATTGTGAGCCCATCTGAAGCAAACAGATTCCCCCAGAGAGTGAATGCTGTGAATGAACTGGAAAAATCTGTCTTCAACATATCAACAAAAAAAGTTACTCAGAATTAGGAAAGTCTTTAATCTGCTTTGGGAGAATTTGTCATCTTGCCAAATGTAGATGACCAGGTAGGGACCACACAGCTCTTTAGAGAGCTTCAGCATTCTGAATAATAAGTTCACTTGTATCTCATCCAGTGTTAGTGTTTGAATTGTCACCTCTACCCCATCACTAGATACGATTTTTTCCCAAATAACACTGGATTTTTGTATATTTTATGAATCCAATGTGCTGTATATGAACCCAAGGAAGATAAGAAGTGTCATTTAAGAGAATGAAGATTACAAACGGTTTCAATTAAAGCTACACAAACCCCTAGACTCCCTGGATTATGATTTCCACATTTCAATATTTGTCCATGAAGTGCACACAAACAGCCCTCTGAAGAATCCTGCCCTCAGTAATTTTCCCTTTTCTTAATCCTGATGTACAAAGCCTGGCCTCCTGGGATATTAAGAGGATCTCATAAGGACAATCCAACTTCATATTGATTCTATTTCCCAGATTCATAGAATTTGTTGAATTAGGAAACATAAGAGTGAAGAAAAAAAAAGAAAACAACAATGCACAGTTTAATTTAAATACCACTTCTAGCAAAAGGAAAAACAGAAAAAAAAAAAAAACACAAATGGGGGAAAAAAAAATGATGATGTTTGTGTGCTAAGACTGCACCACGTGAAACATGAAATATAAACTGACAGGGGAAGAGACAATCATTGTTTGAATAACATCAATATCAGCACAGACACACAGGAATCTGGCAAGGGACGTGGAAGATCCAAACTCCAGCTCCTGCTGATGCACCAGTAAATATTATTCAGACAGTGAGGGGGGAGGGAGGGGGACCAGGGGCTACCTGAGACTGGAGACAGGCTGGGAGACACTGGGAAGAGTATTTGCTCCAGGTTACTGCTGGGCAGTAAATGGGCAAATCTCATTAAGGGCATCCCAGCTCCTCTGTCTTTCTTGGCTTTTTTCCTCCCCCTTCTTTTTTTCACTCCCTTTTCCATCTGGATCATCAGAGTTATAGATCACATTTAACTGAGATCTCAGGTTATTTGCTGCTGCTTGTTTAGGTGCAATTAATCCTGCCTCAGCAGAGGGAGGTCAGTGCTGCTCTGCCATGGGGCTGGTGCTCTGGAGGAGGGGATGAGGTGACCCACTGTGCCTGACAGCATCACCTGCTCTGCACCAGCCTACAGACAGCAGCTAGTATGAAGACAACGCTGGGGAGAAGGAGACATTATCTGCACCAAGGAGTACTCCAACTTCTGTCTTGTATTCTGGTATCAGTGCAAAAAATAGATAGTAATCCTACACTAGATTATCTGAGAGGTTTTCCTTCCGAAAGGTGTTTGACTCTCTTCTCCTTTAAGAAGATTTTTAGACCAGATGATCCCTGAGGTCCCTTCCAGCTTGGCAGGTGCTGCCCACTTGTACCTCACCCGAGCAGCTCAGCCCCTCCACACGGGCACCAGCCTGGCAGCAAACCTCAACTGCAACCAAAAGTTGTGGCCAGAACTTTTAATTCAAAATACTGAAGAGTTGACATTTGACGAGGTAACATGACAATTAATTGTGCTAAATCAATTACTGATTATCAATATAGCACTTAGCAATGTATAATTAGTATGTAAAAGATATATTTGGCTGTAGATTACACTAGTAATAATGGCTACATGAGCAATAGCTGTATAATTACATTTTATGAATACAGGAAACCTTTGAGGAATGCTCTGCAATTTAATTGACATTTAACAAGATAACTACAGCAAGTTAATTAGAAATTATATGCTAAAAATATGAATTAACTTTTAACTAATATTTTAGCTTGCTGCAATATAACCATAGCAGCTCATTAGATGCCAGTGAAACACCTAAACTAAATAGTTCTTTCAAATACCATCTTTCTAATTCATTTCCCACAATCTAAAGCTGGTATTATCGGCTTCTCCTTCTGAATCCTTTTTGGTATAAAGAGGCTGAGTTGATCAGCTTAGTGAAAGACTTATTTTTATGGTCCTTTCATACTTTTTAAAAATGAGATTTCTCTTACATTTCTATCACCATGCAGAGAAAAGGTTTCAGCTCAGCTGTGCTTTCAGCTTTGAACCCAGAACACAAATGCAAAGCCAGGCACTGACAAGCAGTAGACTCCCTGCAAGGTGATCCATCAGGGACTCTGACACTGCTAATACAGCCCGAAATTTGGAGAATAAAACAACTCTGAGCTGGTTCTGATGTGGATGGGTGTAATCACAAAGAAAATATAATAGCAGGTTCTCAGCACAGCTACGTTATTTTTAGATCTAGGCAGGGCAGTGCAAAGATGATGGAAATCTGGCTCAAAATTAAGTTCATGACAGAGTCTCAGGGGAGCCCTGGAGCCAATGCAGAGACATGGGCCCTCTCCTCCTGCCTCCAGCAGGCTGGATGAATGCTGCTGCTGAGCACCCCACAGCCCAGGGTGATCAGAACACTCCCGACAGGCAGCAGGGACCTGCACGTCAGGCTCCGAGAGGAGCAGCCTGAGATCTAAAGTTCTGCAGTTCAGCCACTGGTATTTTTGATTATTTTGCAAAAGACTCTTCACACCTACACATCATTTTGGATTTCAGTTTTTTTCATTACTCCCTGCCCTACTGTACCTTCCCAATAAGTCACCTAGAGCTTAACTCATATCCACTGAGACTTTTGCAGCCCCTCAACTGTGTGAGACTGATCTCTGGCTGGCTAATCTGGCTGCATGGAGAGGGAATTAAGTTATTCAGAGCAGCAAATGGACTACCATTACTAAGAGAAAATGGTGCAATTTCTCCTGCCTCTAGCTCAGTATGTCCCAGCAGACTCCAGGGTCTCT
Organism: Merops nubicus; assembly: GCF_000691845.1. Lineage (NCBI taxonomy): Eukaryota > Metazoa > Chordata > Aves > Coraciiformes > Meropidae > Merops > Merops nubicus. The sequence goes on along the minus strand of NW_008615801.1, from coordinate 46,046 downwards.
CTTGCAATTTCTTTTTGCCAGCATGCCCTCGTTAACATTCTGGACCAGATACTCCAGATTATGCATACACAGAGCATACATGATTTAGTGTCCCTGCTCTTGAAAATGTCGCTTATTTCAATATATCACAGGAGGAAATAGAGAAAACAAGATGATAAAGCAGTGAGGGATGGACAGGATGACCTGATCTGCACCTGAGATTGCAGCACCGCACAGTTAATGTAAATTGAGGGGCTATTTTCAAACCATGAAAGCCAAACACAAGCAGAACACTTTGGACAAGAGATAGACCAACCCTAGTTGGCCCAAGGCCTGACTTTACATCTGATTAGAAGTTAAGAAAAGCTTGAAAAATAAAAAGCAAAGCCAAAAACTCAAGTTGTCCCTGGCCTCCCCTCTGAACCCAGAAAGGGCAAGAGAGAAGAGTGCCAAAGAGTTACACTCTTAGAGGATTACATATTTTCCTCATTTTAAACCCTGCCTAATGCTCATAAAACCAGAGGAGAAGAGATAGAAGAAATAGGAAAAATCCGTCAGAAAAACAGAGGATATCTGGAAAAGAGAAATTACCTTTGCATTGCTGTTACACAGACTGTCTGCTTCTCTGATACAGCCACATCCCTGTTGGCTTCTGATGAAGCCAAGGCTGCTGCCTACAGAACTTCTGCTGAAAGAGTTTTTCCTGCCTTGAGTGCTAGCCACTAGAGTTAAAATAAGTAAAGAATTAAATAAAAAGAAAAACCAAACTCGAAACTATCAGAACCCTTCCTGGAGCTAACACCAAACCCTTCAGCAGCAGCATGGCCCAGGTCACTGGGTTTCTCTGCTCCCTGGCCCCAGGTGATGGCCCACTTGGTAACTTGGTGCAGCTGGGACATCAGCAGGACTTTAGGAATCCAGCTGTCCTTAAAGAGGAGCGTAGCTACAGAGTTTTCTTGAACACCTAGGGAGACTTATCTCACCTGGGGAGGTCTATCTGCTGTTTCTTCCCAAAACTCTGCCCCAAGAGTAATGATGAATCCTTTCAGGGACAATGGGGTTTTCTCCTAAGACCTATGAGGAAACTCTGGATGTTTTGCTGAGTCTCTCAGTGAAAAATATTTTAAAGAAGATAAAGTACATGTTTATATGGGTTCCTGTTTTTACTTTCACTTGGGCAGTAGATTAGTCAAGATTGATTTTTCTGCATCAGAGGGAGAGGCCTAAGGTTAAAAGATAAAAGGGTAGATTCCCTTTAAAATGTAATTTAGATTTTTCTGGTATTAGCTCCAGTATCAGCACAAAATCACTTCAATTTTCCAGGAGCACCTGAGACCCACTGTACAGCTGCATGCAAGCAGGAAAGATCTCCTCTGACAAATGGAACAGCTGAGGACCACACGCCTGCAGTACCTGCCCCACGCAGGGTCTCCTGCCTGGGGACCCCTGAGCTCTCTAAACTTCTGCCAGACGAGAGAGATTAGTGGCAGAAGTTCTGCTGGGGAATTTGGCTTTGGTTGTTTTGTTTATTTTTGCTGCAGTCAGTGCAGATTTAGAACCAAAATCTTTAAAAAATCTCCCCAGTGCCCTGCAGGTGAAGTTGGTGCTAAAGGACCAGTTCCTCACTGGTGGGTCTCAGCGAGCTCAGTGGCCCAGACTGGAGAAAGATGCACAACGAGTAGCACTGATGTTGTATTTCCTTATCACCCACACGGTGCTGTGAAACATCAGGATGCTCTCCAGGGCCATGCTCAAGTCTGGGGACCTTCTTACCCAACGTTCTCATGAGTGCTCTTGCTGTAGAGCAGAAGATCAGAGTTCCTCACCTGGAGAAACACGAGTTAGCTACCTGGAGTTCCCAATTTGTTGAAAACAGCATCTTTGTACAACATGTCACAGTGGGCTGGGTAGGAATGGCTGGATTATTCACCAAGAATAATTGAGCTGATACTTTTCAGCATTTTTCTTTGAATAAATTATTTGCAAATAAACATTTTCATTATTCGACCATCTCTGATGTTCCATTAGCATTCAGTGAATTATTTATTCAGCAGCTTTTCCCATCAATCACTGAATAAATTATTCGCAAATAAATTATTCTACCAGCTTTTGCTTTAAAGATGTCCCTTTGAGAACAATAGCTTCCCAGAATAGCAAACAGGCAAAGGGAGCGACTGAAAAGGCCTGATTCTCATCTCTGTTGTCTTGGTAGAAATCCGGAGGATTACCATGGAAATTCCCAGAAAAAGTCCATATTTACATTGTATTTAGTTAGCTAGTCTGTAAATCAGCTCCGACTGCAGTGCAGGACTGCTCCAGTTTGCTGAGGCCAGGTTCATTTCCAGCTCAGGCCATTGAGCTGGACCCCAGTGCCCTCTGACCAAAGGGACAGCTCAGGTCCCGTGAGTGCCCGGGCAGGGGTGGGCACTGCAGCACTGCCCCAGGTCTCCCCTTCCTCCCTCCCTCCCTCCCAGCCAGGCACCTTCTTGTGCCTAACGCATCCAAACCCCGCCAGCAGCCCAAGCCCCAGCGCCAGGCTTGGTTGTGGCTGGGCCAGGGAGGATGAAAGCCTGTTAGAACTAAATGAAGGCTACATTTATGCCAATTTTAAGGAATAATTGAGGTGCAACGCAGGGGAATTTGCTGAACTCCTCTGTCCTTCTAACAAGAAAGAGCCTCTTTTGTTAGGCAGCACAAAAAGTCACCCTCATTAAAACAAGCCATCTTTATCAAAACCACAGGGAGGATTTATCATCTCACCCATATGTTGGTGCCTTTCAGAGGGATGCAGAAAAAAAGTGGGGAGGAGACCGAGTATAGAGCCCTCATTTCAAGAGGCCTAATTATCAAAGCACCACGATCCTCATGTTGATATCAATCGTGGCAACACGCGCAAGGTTGTGCCAGAGTTTTAATAACACCAACCCTACCTGGGCTGCCTAGCAGTATCACTGCAATAAATAATTGCTAATTTGCACAAAAAGAACAAATGAGACACGGTGTAATTGTACAAGGGGCGAAAACTGAACAATAACATTAAGATATATAATTA
>NW_008615801.1:41611-42984 GCF_000691845.1 Merops nubicus | reverse complement strand
TGCGCTCTTCCCCCAGCGAACCTTTCCTCATCCTCAGAGTAATTGTGTAATGACATTTATGTGTAATAGACTTGTGACATTATAAATGACACGTATGTCAGGATTGTCAGGCTGCAACAGCCTCAGAGACAGCTCCAGTGAGAAATTAATCATTTCTGAGGCTTGGAAGTTGCTCATTTATCGCTGCCAAATAAGATCTTGCAGAACCAAGATCTCTCACTGGAGTGTAAGCCCCCATCCACCTTACCCTCTGAGGTGTAGCTTCTCCCTGCAGAAAATCTTCCTGGAGACCACACAGTAATGTGTCCCTCACTAACAGCAGCTCTCTGCGTGGTCAGCCAACTCCAAGAAGACAACCAAAGACGTCCTCATCTTCTCTGTTTCTTCCTCTCTCAACATCACAGCACCTTTTACTGGCTCTTTATAGAGTACACACCTCTTTAAATCTATGCATGTCTTATCTATGCATATATTAGCATCTACATGTTCCACATTTCCAGGACTTGAGGTCATGAAAGGGTTAAATTATTTGTTGGGGAGAAAAGGACATTTTGAAATGTACTGTACATAATGAATACAAAAGAGGGGAAAAAAAAAAGAAAACCTTCTCCAAATCAGTGTAGGGGCTATTATTAGACTATCAACCTGTCATTTTTCAAAGCATTTCAATTGTCACCATTTTTTCTAATGGCTTCTAAAGCATTATCTAATGCCTGGGCCAAAAAAAAACCAAGAGGATCAAAGTATGTTGAAAAGCAGTAGTCAGGCTGCATGACAAATACGAGTTCACAAGCTACACTCTTCCTATCCTATCTGCATTCAAAAAGATTTGTGAACTTCCGACCAAGCTGGCTTTATTTGTATATGGCTTTTTACAGATACAAGTGTCCTTGGGAAACAGAAAGCTGTTCAGGAGAGGCTGACCCAGCTGTACCCCTCAGCATCACTGCCCCAGCCACCACTGACACATCGGGCTCCAGGAGAAAACAGAACGGGCTGTGGTGGGTGGTGATGGAAGCACCCAGGTGGTGGAGGAGCAAAGAAAGAATATATGGTGGATGATGTAGAGAGTGTTCTACTAACTAAAGTGTCCCAGTAAGATCAGCTTTCTACCCAAAGGAGCTCACGGAAGTCATGCTAACATCCTGCCAGGTGACTGTCCCTCTGGCACCAAGCCCTGTCAGCCCCTGGGGACGTGGTGCTCCACCCCCCACCTCACGGGCTATGGGGTCACTGGTGCAGACTGCACACCCTCCCCTCTGCTCCCTCCCTGCCTCTACGAGGGATGCCTGCTGCAGCACCAGGACTGTGTCCCCCTCCTGGGACACTGCTCCCCCCTGTGCTCCCCCCAGCCCCACGCAGCTGTGGGCAGC